>NC_054547.1:38694474-38849474 GCF_017654505.1 Polyodon spathula | reverse complement strand
AGGACACAGGCCTGAACAATCACCCTGTGCCGCAGGTCTCCACACCACTCACTGACAGCCTTTCTTCTCAGGGGAGGGGGTGGCGGGGGCTACGCATAAATCTAGCAGCTTGGCAAATGGGAGATGTAGGCCTTGCATATAAAAGAAAAACAATAAAAAGAGAACAGAAACTCAGTGACGGCAGAATTTATTTAAAATACATCACTCTCTGTGTTTATTACCCCTTGATCCATTTTCGAGATATTTGTTAGCTTGGAACTACAAAACAGAAATATAATCCCTTGTTAAACCAAAACCTAACTAGGAAAAAGTGTTATTCGCTACAGATCAGAATCCATCCACATGGTGTCATATGATGCATAGCGTTAAACTGCTGTAGGCTGACTGGAGATATCAGAGACTAATATTCATTTATTTCTTTCTTTATTTTTAGCTTTGTTGTTACACTTAAAAAGCCCAGGGTGACAGCAGTGTCCTCTAAGCACAGTTCTTTGCTGACTCCAAGGGATTTCATGTGTTTTTGTTCAGACTAATTGTCATGTGCACTCGGCCACCCCAAAACTGCAAACACATCATTCAACCATACAGCTTCTGAGCTCCAGAGAAACCGAAGAAAATAAGAATGACCTCCCTGCTGCTGATAGAGAGAGAGAGAGAGAGAGAGAGAGAGAGAGAGAGAGAGAGAGAGAGAGAGAGGGAGGGAGACAGAGAGGATTACAGATTGCCCCTGAAAAAAAAGTTTTCTCCATTATCATCATTTTACAATGTGTAGCAGAATCCCCAAAGCGGTGAATAAAACATCCTTTTGAAACACGAGCACTTCGAAAGGGAGATGGTTGTAACCTTAATATTCACTGCTGCTTGCTTCTCCTTATGCACCCGTACAGTGCAGCCATTATGGGAGAGTCTGCAAACGCCACCTGGGCAGCTGCTGTGATGTCGTTGCCATTCTCTGCACAATTTGCTTCAGATCTTTGCAGGCTGCAGTACAGTGTTGATTTCCCTTACAGAAATATGCAGTAACTCTGTGAGTCAGGGTGTGAATATCTGAGCCGTGGTGGATCAAAGGTAACCCAGAGAATCAATCATTATTACAAGTGAAACAATAAACCTGACCCCTAAAATGCAGAAGAACAGAATAACAGTGAGTAAGTCTGCTTACACAGACAGCAACCCCAGGGTCTTCAAACTGCAAGATTTACAGCTGGGGGCAGAGCTTCCAGCCTCTGTCCCCTGTAATTAGAGCACTTCACCCAGAGCCTTGGGTTGTTTTCCTGCACTGCAAGCCACAACTCGAAAAGCAGAGTCTGTGTCACAGAGATCTAATAAGATAAGGCTAACATATCAGCGTGAGCCATTGCAGGCTTTAGTACTGGTACTGTTAGGAACCTCACTGCTCTGAATAAGTGTTTTTAAACTGGAATGCCCAGCACTGATATTGGTTCTACTTGACTATCTCTTCATAGTAAATATCACATGAATGCTGAAGAATATGTGCAACCGCAAGAAATCCCCAATGATCCCAAATAACCGTGCTAGATTCTGCAACAGAACCACAGCAAATACAGTACATTTCCACCACAGACACCACAGTGAGTTTATTATAAAAACACAGTGTTCAGTAAAGCTTTAATCTCTCCTGCTGTGCTCCCTGGTATTGAGGGCACTGAGTTTCCAATCCTCCAGGACCAGATTCACCCAGCTAGCTCCGCTCTCAAGCTATTTGGATGCTAATGACCGCAGTCGGCTGTGCCAGTGCTGACAGCGCAGCCCGCTCATCCTCGCTCATCCTCGCTCATCCTCGCTCATCCTCGCTCATCCTCGCTCATCCTCCAATGCAAGAGAATTAGAAGAAAGTCGTGGTTTCCAATTATCGTTCTCCATTTGCAGCCTCGGGATTCTGATTACTGTGCTTTAAACCTTAACGAAAGAATCCGGGATGGACAATTTGAGTTTAAATAGGATTTTTTTAAATATTATTTTAGCCGTACAAAGTACAGTACAAAAGTAAATACAAAAAAATAAAAACAAGAATCATCCAAAAAGTAGCTCTCAACACTATACAGTACAGAGCTAACAAAAGCAGCACAGCTAATTTGGGGTACTGGGAGAGTCAGTCAATTTGAAATGGGGAATTCTGCTCAACTATGTAATTTAACAGACAGGAAAAGAGTAAAATGCTGTTGCCCCTCTGCTGCCTTATCTCCCCGGCAAATCTTGCTTCACGTCGCCTGTAGTTTTTACTAACCTCTTAACCTTTTAAACTATGTTTGAACACTTGGGCAGTCAAAGGTTCACAGTTCATTACAGAGTAACATGCCTTCATAAATCACATTTTTATTAGTTAGCTGTTGTTTGCTAGTAGTTACTTTATTTTAACTTTTTAATTTTTTTTTTTACTGACATTTGAAATTATATTGTATGGTTTAAATCGTTCAATCACTTAAAAAGCATAGCCCCCCCCCACCCCTCCCCCCCCCCCCAACCCCCCCCCCCACTCAGCTGTCAGGACCCCCCCCCCCCCCCCCCCCCCCTCTTTGCAAGGGGTAGTAGGGCGGAGGAAAGCCCTTCATACCTTTCTCCTCTCCACACCCCTCCCTCCCCTCTCTTCCACACACTACCCCAAACAGGTCTGTTGTGTTGTTTAAATGCAGCTCTGCATTACGGATTTAAAGAAATTCCATTTCAGCTCCGAGGACTGTTATTATCCAGACCCTGTCATTAGAAGACTCTTTGCCAGTTGGCCAGGGGAGTCTGTCGGTGTGTGTGTGTTTTTGATCATTCCTCACTAATGGTCATGTACTGAGCCTGCCCTTCCCCAGGTAGTCAGCCAGCAGCTGGCTCATTTTATGGAGGTTAGTGGTGCTGGTGGGGGGAGGGTGGGTAAAGAAGAGTCTCATGAAAGTGACTTTCAGTCCTATCCCAAGAGCATGCATTGCAGTGAGCTTCAATCAAATATATGACAATGGAAAAGATTGTTAGCTCTGTGAGTATAGCGTCTTGGTCAGAATCGTTTCTCAGAACCGTGTGTCATAGCGAATGGAAATATCCTCTCTCCTACTCCTGCTGCCTCAGGTTTTTGCCACCTCACTTGGTTCTAGAGTGGGCAGACATGGATCAGCGCTAATCTTGGTTTGACCAGGTCAGCAGCAGAGCAGGAACACCACCTTGTTTGTCTTTTTTTTTCAGGGTGTGGTACCTTTGTGCTATTACAGAGAAAAGGTCATTTGTTTTTCTTTTTCTTTAAATGCTGCATGGCTTCTAATACCTATGGAGTGGTTATTCTCTGCAGTAGATTTACTTATTTCCACACTTGGAAAACTTGTTAAAGATAAAAGATCTAATTACGCAGCAGCCTGTCATCTGAGCACCGAATCTCTTTTTGACTGTATGGGAGTCTTATCTGACGAGAGACAGCGAGAGAGGAGGAGAGACACCGAATCTCTCCTGCACCACCCACACTCCCTGTCCTCCCTTCCTAGCTCTGTGGTACCTTTCCTTGCCCTGCCAGATGAGCCGCATTGAGATTCACGGGCACTCAATAAAAGCCCCCTTTGTTCGGCCATTAACTCCGCTTTCCTATTGCAGCAGGAGGGATTTCTCATCTAAAACCAGAGAGAGAGAGAGAGAGAGAGAGAGAGAGTGGCTGAGTGCTTTATTTAAAACAAAACAACACAAAACTCTGGAAACTTCCACATATTTAATTTACTCATCTCTCTCTCTCTTTTTTTGCACTCTAGCATAAACAAATGCCCTTCACTGCGCCGCATGTCTGTGTTTTCAAAGCCTGTTGCTGCTGTTGTTGTTATCTCCGTGTGTGAGTGTGTGTCTGTGTTTTCAAAGCCTGTTGCTGCTGTTGTTGTTATCTCTGTGTGTGAGTGTGTGTCTGTGTTTTCAAAGCCTGTTGCTGCTGTTGTTGTTATCTCTGTGTGTGAGTGTGTGTCTGTGTTTTCAAAGCCTGTTGCTGCTGTTGTTGTTATCTCTGTGTGTGAGTGTGTGTCTGTGTTTTCAAAGCCTGTTGCTGCTGTTGTTGTTATCTCTGTGTGTGAGTGTGTGTCTGTGTTTTCAAAGCCTGTTGCTGCTGTTGTTGTTATCTCTGTGTGTGAGTGTGTGTCTGTGTTTTCAAAGCCTGTTGCTGCTGTTGTTGTTATCTCTGTGTGTGAGTGCGTGTCTGTGTTTTTAGTAGCATTCCCATTCTCTCTCTCTGTCTCCTGAAGTGCTGAGTAACCCGATTTCTGATTTTTAAACCTCAGAGATACAGACTCTCTTCCTCTCTTTCTCTACCCTGCATTCACTGTGTTTTTAATTTATTGAAGATTTGTATTGTGCAGTGGGGACTAATACATCTTTTATTGGGGGCGCAGAGGTGTCAATTGATCTGCTTAAGTGGCTCTCGGGAGCCGGTGCCTTCATTGGAGCTCATGCATTATGTAGGAAAGTGTTCAGTGATACTACACCACACTCTCGCTTTGACATACTTGTTTAGTGGCAGGGTACTGGGGGTCACCCCCATCTGACCCAAGAAGAACAATGACCTACCAGTCACTCAGCTCTAACCACTAGGTTGTAGGTTTTGCTTTAGCTTAAAATTCGCACCATAACTGTTTAAAAACTTACAAGCAAGAAATAACTTGCGGGAACACTTAATTAGCTTTCTAGGAGATTGTATTCCTAGTTGTGTACAGTAGGATCCAAGTCGGGTTTAGTTGGTTGGTGTCTAGTAGCCTTTTCTTCCCGAAACACCTCTATTGATATAAACAGTATATTAAAGAAGCAGAAAGAATGTCAGGTTCTCTCGCGAGTCTCTGCTTTAATTAGCCCCCTGACTGATGGATGGATTGCTGAAGCGAGGATAGTGGAGGAGGAAGCTTCTTCTTCTTCTTCTTCTTCTTCTTTGATTAGTTTATTCTGAATCCCTGAAGGATTACAGTGCAGTAGAGTGAGAGAGAGAGAGAGAGAGAGAGAGAGAGAGAGAGAGAGAGAGAGAGAGAGAGAGAGAGAGAGAGATAGCGACAGCGAAACTGTAATAGAGCTCAGAGAAACAACTGCAGACGGGACTCGGACTGCTAAGGTCCCCTGAGGTTACCGACCGTGAGAAGAGGTCAAGGGGGTCATCTACTCTGCTGATGTCACTGCACCACAGCCTCCAGCTAGCCCCTGGTGGTAACATTGACATCCCTGGTAGCTGGGCAATATGACAGGACAGACTTTTTTTGTTCCTTTTTTAATAGCAATTATTTTTTTTAATGGCTGTATGTGTTTCAGTGACACACATTCACTAGCTGTGATTTTTAGGTTCAGCCAGTTATAACAGAAATCCCTTAGCAAGCAGTTAGAGCAAAGCACTGCTATGCAATCCTTACTGAGATCACCCAGTGGATCTTCTTTTCTTTTCTTTCTTCTTCCCTCCTAATAAAAGTTCTGCTTTAACTGTTTAAAGTGTGGTAAATTACAGGAGGCAGTCTTCTTCATGAGGGGCTTTCATATGACACGTGTAATTAGATAAGACTCATATTTAAACCAATTCGAACAATGAAACATGTTTATAAACTGCAGAGGTGCCATTTTATTGTGTTACAGTCCTCTGAACCAAAGGGGCTACAACTGATTGCTTTTGGACTGGGGGGGGGGCACTGGGGTTGTGATTTATGTGTATTAATTTGGTTTCTCTGTCTTCTTTTTCAGAAACGTTAATGGACACGAAATGGGCCATATCAGAGCTAGCCTGGACGTCCCATCCAGAGTCTGGGGTAAGACAGGACTCGTTGTTTAATAAGAGCACAGTCAGTGGCAAACTGGAATATCATCATCTGAGTGACTTTGGGGCCTGATCTGAGGAGCCCATCCATGTGTTTCAAATCATTTGGTTTCAGATCCATATCTGATGCTATTTTAAAACCCAAACTATTATGGGCAGGTACAGGGGAACAAGGTGAGCTAAATACATGATGTTGTTTCCTCATGAGTTTGATAACAGGAACAGATGCTCTATACTGGGGCTTCTTTCTGTCCTATGCAAACTCAATGATCATGGTCCAGCGTGATAATATAGACACAGCACTGTGGTGTTGTGTTGTTTTGCAGCCCCCTGCTCAACATCTCTCCACCCCTCCCCCCTCCTCAAACATTCCTAACAGCCCGCCAGGAGCCCAGTTAAAGCATTATGCTTTATTTGAACATTTCCTTGGCCGTGTTTTAGGAAGCTGAATCACTAAACCCCTATCTTGTGCTGCCAAAGAGGTGCAGAGAGAAATATTTTTTCTAAAATAACTCTATTAGTATTATTGAGTGGATTGGATTTGACCCGATACAGGTTCCAGAAAACTCTTGCAAAAGGGATTTATGTCCCAAGACTTTATTCCCAGAATGCAAACGTATTGCTTCCACTGTAATTAGGATTTATACAACATTTTGTCTTGGTGAAAGTTCGGTGCAGGCTTGTTCTCAGTATGACCCTAGTAAAAACTCCTTGGAGCTGTCAGGATATTTAACCCCCAGCTCTGCAGTCCCATGGCTCTGTTTCGTGCTGATCCGAGGGTAGTCAACCTTATTATAGTTCTCACACATTAAAGCTGCTCCAGGGCGGCCCTGGGCTTTGTGACTTGACTGTACCAGCCTGCTTTATGCTTGCATCTACTTTCATTCACCCAGCCCAGCTGTTCACAATCCCCCTTTACTTCCGAGCAACTTAGTGACAACAAAGAAAGTGACAGTGCTGACTCCCTGCAGCCCTCCTTAGTAGTCTGCTCTTCACCCCAAGGATCAACCTGCACAAAACAGCAGGCTTCGGGTAGGAGGGGATGAAAAAGCAACGTGCTACCACCAGATGTTCGTTTGGTAACCTTCTCCCGATATTTCACCACACTCTTTGTAATACAGGTTGACAAGGTTAAGACACAGTTATAAACATGGCTTTAGCGGCATGGCACGTATGCAAGGGGCGGGACTTAGATGTATTGGAGAGGACAGTAGTGATGCACTGTGCAGTGTGTGCAGTGTGTGCAGTGTGTGCAGCAGTGATGCACTGTGCAGTGTGTGCAGTGTGTGCAGTGTGTGCAGCAGTGATGCACTGTGCAGTGTGTGCAGTGCACACGTCACACACGTCACTACGTGTGACACGTCACACATCCAGTGTGTGCAGTGTGTGCAGTGTGTGCAGTGTGTGCAGCAGTGATGCACTGTGCAGTGTGTGCAGTGTGTGCAGCAGTGATGCACTATGCAATGTGTGCAGTGTGTGCAGTGTGTGTAGTGTGTGCAGCAGTGATGCTCTGTGCAGTGGGTGCAGCAGTGATGCTCTGTGCAGTGGGTGCAGCAGTGATGCTCTGTGCAGTGTGTGCAGCAGTGATGCTCTGTGCAGTGTGTGCAGCAGTGATGCACTGTGCAGTGTGTGCAGTGTGTGCAGTGTGTGCAGCAGTGATGCACTGTGCATTGTGTGCAGTGTGCAGTGTGTGCAGCAGTGATGCACTGTGCATTGTGTGCAGTGTGTGTAGTGTGTGCAGCAGTGATGCTCTGTGCAGTGGGTGCAGCAGTGATGCTCTGTGCAGTGTGTGCAGCAGTGATGCTCTGTGCAGTGTGTGCAGCAGTGATGCACTGTGCAGTGTGTGCAGTGTGTGCAGCAGTGATGCACTGTGCATTGTGTGCAGTGTGCAGTGTGTGCAGCAGTGATGCACTGTGCATTGTGTGCAGTGTGCAGTGTGTGCAGCAGTGATGCACTGTGCAGTGTGTGCAGTGTGTGCAGTGTGTGTAGTATGTGCAGCAGTGATGCACTGTGCAGTGTGTGCAGCAGTGATGCACTGTGCAGTGTGTGCAGCAGAGATGCACTTTGCAGTGTGTGCAGCAGTGATGCACTGTGCAGTGTGTACTGTAGTTCTATCAGTTACACAGTGCAGGGAGGGGAGAGGGGGGGGGATGGGCAGCCAGGATTTCAATCTACACCGATTGAGTAAAAAAGACTTCCAGTTGAGTTTTAGTTGTTCTTCTTTGTTTTACTGTGAGCTTATTCTGGTTCTGTTCACAGGCCGAAATGGAATTTCAATTACCAACAAAAGCCTTTCACAGCAGTTTAAGTTCACTTTGTTTTTAACAGAGAGATATATGGCACTGTTGATGTGAGCTGTCACTATTGAAACAACAAAAAGTCAAATAGGCTTGTTCCCTTGTTATGCAAAACCAAAGGCGGCTGTGCTCTGCAGCCGGTTGGCCTGAACTAAGTGCTCTCTCAGCCTGGGCAGGTGTTTGCGGACCTGTCCTCAACATTCCTGGCTCAAGGACTCTTTTTCAAAGCTTAATTTGGTCTGTATTGCCCTAAGGAAACTCCAGTGATGACAAGCGTACTCCGAGAAGGCTGAGTGCCGCGGAGCACTCCGCTCTGTGCAGTCCTCCTTTCTCCAATGATCGCTCAATCCTTCTGCACTGCCAGACAATGTGAAACAGCTTTCAAGAGGCCCTTGTTTAATCTTCAGCCGAGTGCTTCTTACTCCTGTTTGTGAACACCACCCAGGTTCTTGAGCTCTCCAAGGTTTTGTTAGATGAAACCCCTTTCCTGTCTGCCTGCTTAGCAGTGACAGTGGGGGTTGTGAGGGAGATTAAAAGCCCAGGTTTGGGTAGCACCCTTTATCTTTGCAAAATGAGCCTGCTTATTAAAAACTGTTAAAAAAGGTTTTCTAAAAGAGTAAAGGCAATTATGTGAGAAAATGTTTCTGACATTAGCTACATCTCATCTAAATTCAAACAGCATTTAAATGTTTAATTAGGGCCAAACCTGGTATTTTACAAATTTTCAAAGCGATACAATAAAGAAAGTCACACACACACACACGCAAACGCACACGCACACACCACACGCACACGACCGCACACGCACACACGGCGCACACACACACACACACACACACACACACACACACACACACACACACACACACACACACACACACACACACAAACACACACAGCCCTGCCTCTGTTTCTAAAGTGCTTATTGATTGGCTGTGTCATGATTGATTTCTCTCCACCCCAATTGATTTTCTTTTCCTTCAACCCATCTCTTATTAGGATAGCTCAATGAAGAATTTGTCAGTTTGGTGACGGCTCGATAAATAGTCTGTCACATGTGGATCTATATAATTATTCTCATTAAAACCTGTGCTGATTAAAAGCAATGCCCTAGTTTAGCACCCCATTTGTTTGGAAATTGTAATAAACTCCCTGTCGTCTAGGGACGACCATGGTGCGGGGGCCCCCCACCCTTCCCTCCCCCACTCCCTCCCCACTCCCTCCCCACTCCCTGGGCAGGCATCACAATAAGAATGGCGGTTTGGAGAAACAGGTTTGAATATCTGACAGTGCAAGTACATTAATAAGCAAATATATTTCCTAAGAAAGGGCGAGGCACAGAGAAAAGAATGCATGCTATTTTCAATGCATACCTTTGTGACTGACTCAAAATACACATGCATTAAAAGATTGCTATTTTTACAGTCCTAAAAAAAATGATTTCAACATTATTAGTGCTATACTTACACTACATTCAATTTCATGTCTATTTGTATATGTCTTTGTACCTGTGGGGTCATGAAATAATTTTAGCACAACAATGTTTGCTCTGTAACTGACTCTTCCTTTTTGTCTTTCCCGCTCTGTCGCCCTCTAGTGGGAGGAGGTGAGCGGCTACGATGAGGCCATGAACCCCATTCGCACCTACCAGGTGTGCAACGTGCGTGAGCTCAACCAGAACAACTGGCTACGGACTGGCTTCATCCACCGCAAGGACATGCAGAGAGTGTACGTGGAGATGAAGTTTACTGTGCGAGACTGCAACAGCATACCCAACATCCCAGGCTCCTGCAAAGAGACCTTCAACCTCTTCTACTACGAGTCTGACTTGGACTCAGCCACAGCTAGCAGCCCCTTCTGGATGGAGAACCCTTACGTCAAGGTGGACACCATCGCCCCGGATGAGAGCTTCTCCAAGCTGGAGTCAGGCCGAGTCAACACCAAAGTGCGCAGCTTCGGTCCTCTGTCCAAGAGTGGCTTCTACCTGGCTTTCCAGGACCTGGGGGCCTGCATGTCTCTCATCTCCGTGAGAGTTTTCTACAAGAAATGCTCTAGCAGCATCGCCAACTTCGCCCAGTTCCCCGAAACGGTGACAGGCGCGGAGGCCACTTCTCTCGTCATTGCCCCGGGGTCCTGCATCCCTAATGCCCTGGAGGTGTCCGTCCCTCTCAAGCTGTACTGCAACGGAGATGGAGAGTGGATGGTTCCTGTGGGAGCCTGTACCTGCGCTGCCGGATTTGAACCCGCGATGAAGGACACCGAGTGCCTAGGTGAGTGCGCGTTGCCATGGTGCATTCTGAACTGCTTTCACTTTCTAATTATTTACATACTGTGGTCAAGTATCTCAAAATACACTACAAAGCTTTATTTTTCTTTTTTTCTTTCATAGATTAAATCAATTTTGGCACCCCAGGTTAGGTAACTTTTCTAAAAAGAAACTAACAACACCATAGAACGGATGATTACGTATCAAACCTTTTGTTTTATAAATCTATTCAAATAAAATTTGGGGAATTTGCAAGATGATAAACTATCCATTCAGGATGAATTGCCCACACAATACTTTTACTAAGGAGGGGGGAAACACAGGCCAAGGTCTCTGTCTCTCAGACCCTCACCAATTCTATCATGTTCATCACTTGAACCCCTTCCCTGCCTCTCTCACTATCATGCCTGCTGTCTGTACAGCAGCTTAAGCCAAGGATTAAAAATGCATTTCGACTTTCAGAGGTCTGATTATTATTATGTGCACAGCTGTAAATCTCTCTGCTTTTTATTTAAAAACTAATTTGTTTGCTCTTGACGGCCCAAGGTTAAAACCCCAGTGACTGGTCCCGATAAAAAGACTAATCAAGCCTCCATGAGCGAAGAGGGATAAATCTTGCGGCCACCCCTCTCCTGCGCATGAAAATATCGCTAATCCGAAGGCCGCTTTGCTCATTAATACCCTGCTCGTGTGACGAGGACACCAGCATGCATATTAATCAGCAGCAGCAGCAACTTTTCGGTCCTTCCTTCCTTTTTTTTTTTTTTTAACATCCAATTCTAGCCAAAATTTGTGTCAGGTTTTTTTTTAAGCTGCTGGATTGTCTGCAGGATTTGAATTTTGAGAAAATAAAAAAGAAATGGCTGACTATAACAACACTGATGCCAATGATCAGCACTTTTATGCCTTGAAAAAACCCCATTAAAGGTCCATTGTCTGATTTTAAAGCATTAAACTCCTGTAGGTCTATAGTAGCTGGGGTGGGTGCACACTGGGGACTGACAGACTACTATGGCTATCAGTTCTGGATATACAGCAGGCTTGTTTAAGGTCCATTATGGGAGATTTCAGCCTGATTCACGTTGTTTAAACACTGCTGTAGAGAGCGCGGGAGGAGGTAGAACTATTGGAGATGTTAAATGCTGTGGCTTGTGGCTTGACAGGGCAGACTGAGCACAATACGAAGGAGGGTCTGGGGATTGATTAGTTCCTCCATCCTTTTTGTCACACATGTAAGTTCTTCCTGAGCCACTGCTGTGACAGTGAAAATGCAAACTGGAGCTGCCCACAGAAACCCTGGTAATACAAGACAGAGGCAGGGAAATGCTCCTGAGAGGATGTCCATGTTCTGCTGAGGACTTCTTTGGGACAATATATTTGAACTTACTTAGGGGAAAAAGTTATTAACCCTTTCATATCCTGGTAAGGAGATATCAACCCAAAGAACTTTGGCTCATGACTCCTAGCCCAAACTTATGATCCTCTTGCACCTCAATTGGTGTTGAACAGACAACACATTCTAAACTGTACCGTAACACTGGTTTCGTCCACTGCCAAATAGAAAGAGGATGTACTGCACAAGATTTAAGGAATAAGGACCAGTCTGCTGCTGTCTCTGTTTGGGTGATTTGGCTGAAGAAGGATGGTTATTCTTCAAAAATGTAGTACTAGAGGCGCAAAACAATTATATCCCTAAAGTAGACAAATCTAAATGTAAAACTAAATTGCCAAAATGGTTTAATAGATCAATTAAAAAAAAATATTCAGCGAAAAAAAAAAACTTTACAGAGCATTAAAAAAGGACCAAAAAGAAAGTACGCAGAAAGAGTACACAGAACTGCAAACGCAAGTCAAAAAGGAAGTTAGAAAGGCCAAGAGAGAAATAGAAATAAACATTGCTAAGGGAGCTAAAACCAATTCCAAAATGTTTTTCCAATATTACAACAGCAAGAGAACATTCAAAGAGGAGATTAAATGTTTAAGAGATACAAATGGCAAAATCGTAGAGGAAGAAAAAAAAATAGCAAATATGTTAAATGATTACTTTTCACAAGTTTTTACAAAGGAAGATACTGACAACATGCCCCACATGTCATCCAGTTCCTATCCAGTTTTAAATAACTTTAGCATAACTGAGGCAGAAGTGTTAAAGGGACTAGGAGCTCTTAAAATAAACAAATCCCCTGGGCCGGATGAGATCCTCCCAGTAGTACTCAAAGAAATGAAAGAAGTAATTTACAAACCGCTAACCAAGATCATGCAGCAGTCTCTTGACACAGGGGTGGTACCGACAGACTGGAAAATTGCAAACGTAAATACCGATCCACAAAAAGGGAAACAAAACTGAACCAGGTAACTACAGACCAGTAAGCCTGACTTCTATTATATGCAAACTTATGGAAACTATAATAAGATCCAAAATGGAAAATTACCTATATGGTAACAGGGTACTGGGAGATAGTCAACATGGTTTTAGGAAAGGGAGATCGTGCCTAACTAACTTGCTTGATTTTTTTGAGGATGCAACATCGATAATGGATAATTGCAAAGCATATGACATGGTTTATTTAGATTTCCAGAAAGCTTTTGACAAAGTCCCGCACAAAAGATTAATTCTCAAACTGAACGCAGTTGGGATTCAAGGAAACACATGTACATGGATTAGGGAGTGGTTAACATGTAGAAAACAGAAAGTACTGATTAGAGGAAAAACCTCAGAATGGAGTGTGGTAACCAGCGGTGTACCACAGGGATCAGTATTAGGTCCTCTGCTATTCCTAATCTACATTAATGATTTAGATTCTGGTATAGTAAGCAAACTTGTTAAATTTGCAGACGACACAAAAGTAGGAGGAGTGGCAAACACTGTTGCAGCAGCAAAGGTCATTCAAAATGATCTAGACAAGATTCAGAACTGGGCAGATACATGGCAAATGACATTTAATAGAGAAAAGTGTAAGGTACTGCACGCAGGAAATAAAAATGTACATTATAAATATCATATGGGAGATATTGAAATTGGAGAAGGAATCTATGAAAAAAGACCTAGGAGTTTTTGTTGACTCAGAAATGTCTTCATCTAGACAATGTGGGGAAGCTATAAAAAAGGCTAACAAGATGCTCGGATACATTGTGAAAAGTGTTGAATTTAAATCAAGGGAAGTAATGTTAAAACTGTACAATGCACTAGTAAGACCTCATCTTGAATATTGTGTTCAGTTCTGGTCACCTCGCTATAAAAAAGATATTGCTGCTCTAGAAAGAGTGCAAAGAAGAGCGACCAGAATTATTCCGGGCTTAAAAGGCATGTCATATGCAGACAGGCTAAAAGAATTGAATCTGTTCAGTCTTGAACAAAGAAGACTACATGGCGACCTAATTCAAGCATTCAAAATTCTAAAAGGTATTGACAGTGTCGACCCAAGGGACTTTTTCAGCCTGAAAAAAGAAACAAGGACAAGGGGTCACAAATGGAGATTAGACAAAGGGGCATTCAGAACAGAAAATAGGAGACACTTTTTTACACAGAGAATTGTGAGGGTCTGGAATCAACTTCCCAGTAATGTTGTTGAAGCTGACACCCTGGGATCCTTCAAGAAGCTGCTTGATGAGATTTTGGGATCAATAAGCTACTAACAACCAAACGAGCAAGATGGGCCGAATGGCCTCCTCTCGTTTGTAAACTTTCTTATGTTCTTATGTTCTTATGATTACCTCCTTCCGAGTCTCACTGTATAATTGCAACTGAAATTGTGCTTCACAATCTCTGCCTTGACACTGTTCCTGTTGTGTATGAGAATAACATAACGCTGAATCTATCATTTCCAGCTGTGCTTCACAGCTTTCTCTTCCACTCATGAGCAGGCTAATACCAAGAGACAGGGTCAACTGTACAAGTCTCTGCATGGTTGGCTGTGGTTGGTTTCATAATAGAAAAGTTTGCTGTTTGTGTAATACACAGGGAACAATAGGCTGCAGGACTTGAAATTCAACTTTCTGTACAGTAGCGCAATCATTTTATTACGCAACAAGCCTCTTCTTTCAAAGGCTGTGATTGATTTCTATTCAGTGTGGGATGCATTCCATGTGAATGTAACTGGGTAAGCTTCACACACGCATGAACTGAGCTCAGCCATGTTTTATGAATATTGTCTGTTTCAGTTTTACCCGTTCAATATGATTTGATCTTTATTTAGTAGAGATATCGACTACACTTTGTGTTGTATCTCTGAAGGGTTTTACACCCTGAACTGTGCCGCTGTTTCATTGTATCTGTCTCTCTGTCCTCTCGCTGCCTCTGGCCTACTCCACTGCTAGAGCTGAACTGAGCCCCCTCACAGGCACCCAAAGCTGTATTTTACTTGAGCATCACAAATGAATTTCCATGGATTATAATGTGCTTCCATGAGGCTGTGCTGGCATTAATGGACTAAAAATGCTCTGTTGCAGTCTTTAGTCCTTGAGAATTTGAATGATCTCCTTCTTGACTGAGCTAGTCATTAAAGTAGCTACAATTTTAAGCTTCAACACACCCTCTCCTGCGCCGCCACCCTCAGCAGGTTCTGACCTTCTGCATTAACCATCATTTACATCTGTTTACATTTACACACTTCTTGGCTTACTTCTCTGGCTGGCTCTGGGATGACTTGTTTGTTTTCATGCCCTGCTTTTCGAATAGCATCCTTTTTGTCACACATGTAATAACCTTGTCTCTCCTCATTGTAGCCTGCAGCCCTGGCACCTTCAAGTCTCGTCAGGGAGATGGTCTCTGCTCGCCCTGCCCCCCCAACAGCCGTACTAGCTCGGGCTCTGCCACGGTCTGCTCCTGCCGAAACGGCTACTTCCGTGCCGACAGCGACTCGCCTGAGATGGCTTGCAGCAGTGAGTACTAACCAGGCTGACCCCTCCTCGCACACACACACACACACACACACACACACACACACACACACACACACACACACACACACACACACACACACACACACACACACACACACACACACACACACACACACACACACACACACACACACACTGACACACACACACACACACACACAACCACACACACACACACACACACACACACACACACACACACACACACACACACACACACACACACACACACACACACACACACACACACACACACACACACACACACACACACACACACACACACACACACACACACACACACACACACACACACACACACACACACACACACACACACACACACACACACACACACACACACACACACACACACACACACACACACACACACACACACACACACACACACACACACACACACACACACACACACACACACACACACACACACACACACACACACACACACACACACACACACACACACACACACACACACACACACACACACACACACACACACACACACACACACACACACACACACACACACACACACACACACACACACACACACACACACACACACACACACACACACACACACACACACACACACACACACACACACACACACACACACACACACACACACACACACACACACACACACACACACACACACACACACACACACACACACACACACACACACACACACACACACACACACACACACACACACACACACACACACACACACACACACACACACACACTCACACACACACACACACACAAACACACACACACACACACACACACACATACACTCACACACACACACACACACACGCACGCGCACACAGTCACACGAGAAGGAGGAGTAACAGACAACTGTCAAACTCACACACACTCATTCATTGAGCCAAACCAAGACAGATTATAGGTGTTGTTAATAACAGATTGCAGCTAAATTTCAATTCCAGGTGTCCTGGTTACATTTGTAAATTGCTTACATCTCCAAACCACCCAGCCTGACTCTGCGAGTGTTTCTGGCACAATTTGCCATTTATTTACCTCCACAATTAGTGCTGCGGTAAAGGTTTATCAGCTCTTTTATTGTGTGTGCTTCGGAGCTGATTGTGCTCGTCCTGCTGTAGATGTTGTATTACAGCAGGCTTGATTCCAGCCCTGCTGGGTGTGGGGTTCCACCTCAGTTACAGTGTGATTAAACTGAGGTCAATTCTACTGCGTTCAATTCACTGCCTTTAGACTGGTAGAGTAGAAAAAAGAGAGCTTCTTTGCAACACCTGTTTAATTCCTAACCTCTGCTGTGGAAATTAGCACCCACTGTAGTGCTGCGCTCAGATGAAGTGTGTGTTTATTAGCTTGTTGCAGGAGCTAGTTATAAAGTGAGCTTCCGTACTTTATTAGAAGACTCCTTGTTAAAGTGGAAAATAATCTTATCCAGCTCATTCCACCCGGACCCGTTTAAAACAAGACGCAAGTGCTAGGATGAATTAACAACTGAACAACACTGAAAAGAAAAGTCATGCATAAGAGGATTGCAGACGTGGAGATGAATTGCTTGTTTTTTTACACAAAGTTTTGTAGAAGCATGAAAGGCAATGGTAATCGGGCAGTTTTGGAAACTTTAGGTCTTTTGAGTTCACATGAGGTACATATTTGAGATGACAATTGTGACCATTTCAGAATCTTCTTCCTCTTCTTCTCGCTAACTCCGCTCTGTTCTCCCGCTGTGCAGCTGTGCCCTCCTCCCCTCGCAGTGTCATCTCCAATGTGAACGAGACCTCCCTGGTTCTAGAGTGGAGTGAGCCGCGGGACTCTGGCGGCCGTGATGACATCCTGTACAACGTCATCTGCAAGAAGTGCAGCGTGGAGCGGGGCCTGTGCACGCGGTGTGACGACAACGTGGCGATCTCGCCGCGGCACCTCGGCCTCACGGAGAAGCGGGTCTATGTCACCAATCTCCAGGCACACACGCAGTACAGCTTCGAGATCCAGGCCGTTAATGGAGTGTCCAGCAAGAGCCCCTACGCCCCGCAGTTCTCAGCCGTCAACATTACCACCAACCAGGCCGGTGAGTGATGACCAATATAACCTGAAGGCCTGGGGAGTTGTCTTGCTAGTCTTTTATCAGTTTAAATGCATCAAAGCATGACGGCGCCCCATCTAGTGTGCATAGGGTATACAGAAAGGTTGCAAATACTGGTGCTGAATTGTTTCATATAACAAAGGGTAACCGCCTTGGGACGGCCATCCATCTTCTGTAAAACTTTTCTCACTTTTCCCCCACAGTTTTTGTGTTTGAATTTTTCCTTCTATAGATTTGTCAGCTCTGGTCTCTTTTTTGTTTTCAACAGCAGCTCTGTCAGTAAAGGGATTATCCCCCTGTCCCCCTCTCTCCCCCTCTGTCTCTCTGTAGTTTTCAATCCCAGTTTGACTACAAAGGACTGGGAATCCCGTGTTATTTGCCGGGGGGATTGTGGACCCTCTAATCCTGATTGTTCGGAAGTGGTCATGGAATTAAAAGCGAGGATCGTCCCCGGGTGGCAGAATTGGGGGTCAGGGCAGTTCGGAGAACTCAGTACTGTGGGGTCTAGTCATGTTCACTCAATAGATTAGCAGAGTTTTCCTAATGATGTCTGAGAGAGAACCCTGAATATTCATCCACCTTTAAGCAAAAAAATAAATAAGTGGTATAAGGAGCGAGTAACTATGGTTACACAGTAAGTAACAGCAGGCCCCTTAATCCTGGGACTGGAGTTACAGGCTATCTGTCCAGAGGGCTTTGTCTTGTGACCTGACACTGGAATCAGGCAGAGTTTTTTTTTTTTTTTTTTTTTGATGCCTTGTTAGAATTAAGGAAGAGGGGAATGAAGAAGGATAGAGCGAGAGAAGAGGGGAGGGGAGGAATGACAAGTAAAATATAAAAGCAGCAAAAATGAGTTTGAGGTGCTGCAGTGAAGTGAGGGAGAGAGAATAGAGAAGAGAGAAAAACAAAGATACAAAACAGGTGAGTGACAGGGAGAAAAAAGAGAGTGATGGAGAATGAGTGAGAGAAACAAGGGGGCTTACAGGGAAAAAAGAAAGAGAGGGATAGCTGGAGAGAGGGCAGTTTGAGGGGATGTCGGTGGTAGAAATCCTGGCCTCGGGCTCCACAGCTCTAGTGCAGGTGATTTGTTTATTAGCTTGCCTGTTATGGGTGGAATTAACTGCTATTGTCCCCGAGGGGGGTCGAATTAGAGGGTGAGGCTGACAGGAACATCATGGTGTAAGAAAGGTGTAAATGATATGATATGAATCTGAACCTGATATGATATGAATCTGGATTGTTTTGATTTCTGTTTAATGCGAGGCAGTGTTTATTAATACCTCCACCAGCATGTTGTGCAGTTCCTTTATCTGATACAACATGCCTTTTAGAGATAAGAATAGGGATTTTTAAATGAGTTCCCAGTACAATAGGAAATTATAGGTTGATGAATCATAACATGGGAATCGTGTAATAATATCTACAGAACAATAGCTGCTCCTGCTTTATTAAATTCTGCTTGGTTTCCTCTTGCAGCTCCCTCTGCAGTTCCCATTGTTCACCTGATGGGGGCCACGGCGAGCACCATGAGCCTGTCCTGGCTTCCCCCCAACAAACCCAATGGGATCATCTTGGACTACGAGATCAAGTACCACGAGAAGGTGAGCAAAGCTAGTGTGAAAGGCTAGAAATATATTATTTTCTTACTACCTTATCTGTGCTGATATTTTCGGCCAATCCCTGGAAGCATTCAATAACCTCTCTCTCTCTCTCTCTGTCTCTCCCTCCCTCAGGGTCACGGTGAAGCGATTGCCCACACGGTGACCAGCCAGAGCAGTGCGACCCGGATCGAGGGGCTCAAGCCTGGCACGCCCTACGTGGTCCAGGTCCGAGCCCGTACGGTGGCTGGATATGGCCGATACAGCAGCTCTTCCGACTTCAGCACCAACCTGCAGAGTAGGTCCTCCCTGTCCTGCACACCAGAGCCAACAAGGCACACAGGCAAACACACCACGCTGATTTAGACAACGTCGTAGGGTAATGCTAACCAACACCAAAGAGGATTCATTCACTCTATTGATTCATTTAGTTTTCATATAGCAAGAGAGGTTCGCAGAAGTCAGTCACTGTCTTTGTTGATTCCTCCACAGTAATTTTTGCAGCTTTCCCATAGCTCTACCTTGCGTTTACCACTACACTTTACCATGCTCATCCAGGCTTTGCAATGCCTACCTATGTTTTACTATGCTATCACTGTGCTTTATTACACTTTGTGAAGTGTATAACTTGTATAAGGGCTGTCCTTGTGGATAGTGGATCTTTCAGGAGTTTTTATAGTTTCACGTTACAGTATTTGCATGTGAATGTTATGGATGTTAATAAATGCTGATGGCTTTCCCGGCATGTTCACAGGTGACCCAGAGAAGAATATTCAAGAGCAGCTGCCCCTTATCGTGGGCTCAGCGACGGCCGGGCTGGTCTTCATCATCGCTGTGGTGGTCATCGTCATTGTCTGCCTCAGGTGAGCGCGTGCCACAGCCACACTCCGCTCAGATCAGCTCTGTGACTCTGCTGGGCATGCCGCTCCATTACCTTGGGTTGTTTTCAAGAAGATTCAGGGTTCCGTTCACTAAACTTTTATGGACTGCTTAAAGAAATACTTTGCTAATAAACTAAGCTTGCAGTTCATGATACCCTTCACAGGCATATCTGTTGAAACAAGCAGATGTTTTATAAGTGCACAAGGAATGGTTGTCCTGGAGAGATATGACTCCTAATGCACTCCCTTGATAAAGGAGAGTCTGTGATATAGTGCTGTGTGGTTTTTATCTTTTTTGAGACCTATAAACAGAGAAGCCCCTTGACCTCGGTCAGGTCAGTCCATGGCTGTTGCTCACCCACGTACTGAGCAGAATGTAAATGACCCTGACACATTTAAAAGGTTTGTCTAGCTCCAGAATCCATTAACTCTTTTATTGGTGTGTTTGAAGTGCAGGTAAAGACGGTAAGATTGGGCTGGGGTCATAAAGCCGACAGACAGGGGGCTGGAGTTGCAACACTGACACTTTTAAAAGGGTTTCAAGAGTTTTACTGCAGAATAGAATCTCCCCAGGAAAATACATCGTGCCTTCTCCCAGTTTTTAGAGTCAGGTCATGCAGTGTGACTCAATCGAGGTCTCCAAGTGCAGTTCCAAAAACAAAATGCTCAAATAATATCCTGGTCAGTTTAGTAAAATAAAATCAAAATCTCCATTAAAGCTGTGATCCCACGTCGAACTGTAGTTTATTCACTTGTGATTGACTGATGTCCCTCCTGTCTTGTTAACTAGGAAACAGAGGAATGGTTCAGAGTCTGAATACACAGAGAAGCTACAGCAGTATAGTAAGTTCTCTTTATAACTCACCTAAATTGTAACAAATGTATTTAAAATATACTTTTCATTGGTTTGATACTACTACCACTACCACTACAACTACTACTACTACCGCTAATAATAATAATAATAATAATAATAATAATAATAATAATAATAATAATAATAATAATAATAATAATAATGTTCCTAATTGTAATTATCGATGTATTTATTTAAAATTGCTGTAGTTACCCCTGGAATGAAGGTCTATATCGATCCCTTCACCTACGAGGACCCCAACGAAGCGATCCGAGAATTCGCCAAAGAAATCGACATTTCCTGTGTGAAAATCGAGGAAGTTATTGGAGCAGGTAACTAGGCACTCTTATCTTTGTTTTAGAATGTAGCTCAGTGTAGCTCAGTCCCTCAGCTCTAACCACTATTTAAGGTAACACTCCCTTCGTGTCCCTCAGCTCTAATCACGATGTCACATTCCCTGAGAGTCCCTCAGCTATAACCTCTAGGCAACACCCCCCTTCCAGTATCTCAGCTCTTAGCACTAGTTCAATCTGCCTCTGTAACACAACACAGACTCCCTGCAGCTCAGTCCCAGCCCTTACCCAATACTGCGCCCCAGAATGCACACTGCCACCCTCCAGCCCAGTAGGTGTGTGTGTGTGTGTGTGTGTGTGTGTGTGTGTGTGTGTGTGTGAATCACGGCAGTGAGCAGTGTTGTAAACCTGTTCATTTGCTGTGATTCCCCTCAGTGTTCTCCTGTGTGTCTCACGCTGCTGCCTCCCGCTCCGCAGGTGAGTTCGGGGAGGTGTGCCGCGGGCGTCTCAAGCTGCCAGGCCGCCGGGAGATCATCGTGGCCATCAAGACTCTGAAGGTGGGCTACACGGAGCGGCAGAGGAGGGACTTCCTGAGCGAGGCCAGCATCATGGGCCAGTTCGACCACCCCAACATCATCCACCTAGAGGGAGTGGTCACCAAGAGCCGGCCAGTCATGATCGTCACAGAGTTCATGGAGAATGGGGCGCTTGACTCTTTCCTTAGGGTAGGTCATTCCCTTCCGTGGTCACTCTTCATAAGCCCTTACGAATTCCTTCATTTTTTCGGCATGATAACTTGAAATTGACCATTCCTCCGTTTTGACTCACGTGGTTAACCCTATGTCTCTGCCCTACAGGAACTTACAGTGGCAAGTTCTCATAACATTAAATTGGCTCTGGTTCTTAACAGTGGTACAGTTTCCACCTGTACTAAAGATTCAGTCACTGTGCATGCTCACTATCTGCTGCGGGAAAGAGCAAAGACTGTGCTCTTGACAGCCTCCCTTGAATGAATGAATGAATAAATACACACATAAATAAATGAATAAATATACACACAAAGAGAAAGGCAAGGACAGAGCTGGCAGCTTGCCTATTTAGAGCTGTCTTTTATCATCCTGAGAGCTGTTTCGTATTCTCTGATCACCGGCTGGGCACCGTATCCATTGCTGCTGTCGCTTAGAGGAGCCAAAAAAATATCAGAGCCATCTTCACTTGTGCTGGCGTGCCAGCGTAATTAATTACAGCAGAGAGGACTGCTGAGGGGTGACAGCTCTGCCGGCAGTTAAACCAACAGCATCAGAGAGTCAGGAGGGCAGCAGGGCTGGATAAGCTCCTTAGAGGTGCAGCTCTGGGATGGGCCGCGAGACAAGGAGGCATATTTACTTAACTTTACCTGGAGCGGAATTACAAGTGGGACGCTCCAGGAATATTCTTTCCTGACATTGTTTAAACTGAAGGTTGCCGTTCTGTATCGCAGGTTTGCGCTCTGATTCTGCAGTATAGCTGGATGTTGTCAAACTAGTAGATTATATTCTGAAGTAAGAGCAACAAGTTCTTCATACCTAACTAGCCTTCTGCTTCTCACAATCGAATTCTGCTCCATGAAAATGCTTGGGTACTTTTGAACAGGTGCTAACAATTACCTGTATAGCGAGTGCACTTGGAAACTATTCGTGGTCTTATCTGTGCTTAGCTGTGCACATTGGCTTTCCATTTAGTTTTCTTATTGCTGTACAGTGAAGCCTGTCTAATCCGTCATTGCTTGGGACCGGAAAATTGTGCCCAATGTCTACAGTATGCTAAATTACAGAGGTATTGCAAAATCTAACATTGACATAACCTTTAATTCAAGGTTTGCATTCATTTTATTTCCACCATAATGTAAAGAAGGATGTTGGTGTAGATGTACCAGGTCTGTGGGTAAGGTCGTTATTTACACAACATACTTGATTTAAATTTAGAAAAAAGTCACAAGACTTGGTGCCAGCCTGCACACTCAGATTCACGTTGGTTTTAGGCAGACAAGACTTACAAGTCATGCCAGATTCCAGAATAGACGGGCTCTGGATTATAGAGGGGGCTTGAAATGTGTATACAATCTAATTTTATTGGCTTTTGTGAGACTACTATATATATATATATATATACATTATATATATATATATATATATATATATATAATATATATATATATATATTATAAAGGCATTATTTAAGGGCATTATTTAAGTTATTAGAAAAAAGAATAAACTGCCTACCTAACTAACTAAGCATTGCAAATGTTTTCGATTCACTCTGATCCCCCTAAACCTTTTGATAAATGAATGAAAATGTTCATATAAATTAATTTTGCATGAGATATGCTTTTTCTTTTTTTTCTGGCTCTCGGGTGTTTAAGTTTCCTGCAGGGACTGATTTGTGTAAACTGAACTTTCTTTGATTTAAATGATAAAAAAAATATATAATAATAATAAATAAAATTCTCAACCCTGTCCCTTTCGGAAGGGTGCTTTTCATTCAGCTGATAAAATATGAAGCCTGTAAGAGGTCAGCTGTGGGGTCAGCTGCACATTGTATCCAATTTCTTTTAATAATTCTTTTCTTTTTTTATATATGTAAACCATGTCTGAACCTCGTTGCTACAGGGGGCCTTGACAATAATACACCCCCCTTCCGAGAGACATTCGCAGAGAGACACAAATCAGGAAATCTGCAGGAAAATTAGACACCCCTGAGCCAGAGAAAAAAAGAAAAAACGTATTGCATGCAAAATGGATTTGAATGAACATTTTCATTCATTTATCAAAAGGGTTAGGAGGATCAGAATGAATCGAAAACATTTGCAACGCAGAGTTAGTCTGAAGCAGCAGCCAACGTCTTAGATCACTCTCAGACTCTCAGAATGAAGGCTTTGTGCCTTACAGTGCATTATATCAGCAGACTCGGGTTCAGCAGAGCAGTGAGTTCTTCTATCTCCAGTCTGCTTGTGTGCAAACTGATGCTTTGTTGTATAATGTAGTTTCGATGTTTCCCCTTTTTTCTTATTCCTAGAGAACAACTCAAGTGATTGCGCGCATGCTCTGTCCCACCACAGTGATCAGAGAAGTGAAGAATCTGCTCCCTTTCTACTGCACTCTTTTCATCCCTCTCCTCTACTCCACCCCTCTCTCAATCTCAGCAGCTCAGTCCAGACACCTCATGAATTTCAAAGCAGAGACTAAACCCTTTTCTTCTTTGCTGCCGCTGCCTTGACAAGAAGCGAGCTGCAGCCATCACAGCTTCGATCTTCAGGGCACAGCTCTGCTGCTCTAGTTCATACAGAGTGGGGCTTCTTTCTAAGGAAATATATTCCCAAACAATGCATGCATTTATTTATGACATTCGAGAAAAGTACAGTGAAAGCAAGAACTTTCCGTGCTACAACAGCGCAAATGTGCACAGTGAACACTTGTTTCCTATACACGTACAGCACTACACGGTCTGTATGAGAAAGAACCACAATTCCCATCAGTCAAGAGTTTTTAAGAGTGTGTGCTCTTTTGTTCTCAGTTCAGCAATGGATTATTTTGTTTCTCATGGATCTCATTGTTTTTTCAATCTTGTTGTAACATGTAACAATCTTGTTGATAATGAAGGTTGATTACTATCTCAGTCCTTGGCTGAACTGCGGTCAGTGTGCAGTGATCTGCTTATGTTGCTATTGTGAGTAACGATGAAGATTGTAACGTTTTTTCTCCCTGTTCCGTTTGCAGTTGAATGATGGTCAGTTCACGGTAATACAGCTAGTCGGCATGCTGCGTGGCATCGCTGCCGGCATGAAGTACCTCTCAGATGCAAACTACGTGCACCGGGACCTGGCGGCCCGTAACATCCTGGTCAACAGCAACCTGGTGTGCAAGGTGTCCGACTTCGGGCTGTCCCGCTTCCTGGAGGACGATCCCACAGACCCGACCTACACCAGCTCGCTGGTAAGAGCATAGACCCCAAATACCAATCCCTCAAATACACTGCTAAAGGCTTTTTTTAAAGGGTTCAGTTTTGAGAGGAGGTGTTTAAATAAGGCACGTTGCATGTTTCTTCCCACAGGGAGGTAAGATCCCGATCCGGTGGACGGCGCCCGAAGCGATTGCATACCGGAAGTTCACCTCGGCCAGCGACGTGTGGAGCTACGGGATTGTCATGTGGGAAGTGATGTCATACGGAGAGAGGCCCTACTGGGATATGTCCAACCAGGATGTAAGTGTTTGAGATCACCAGTCCAAACCAGCAGAGTGCCATATAAACTGCCATTGAGCCCTCTTTTAACAACCAAAACAGTGGCAGAGCTTAATTTATTTAGCAGTGTTTCATGTTTGAATATGTGCTGGCCAATCATAGCTCTGCACTAGTAGAGTATGTGGATCATACTAATTCTCTGCCCCCCCTCCCCACCTGTCCCCTTCTCTCTAGGTGATCAATGCAGTGGAGCAGGATTACCGGCTCCCCCCGCCAATGGACTGTCCCACGGCTCTGCACCAACTCATGTTGGACTGCTGGGTGAAGGACCGGAACCTGCGGCCCAAATTTGCACAGATCGTCAACACGCTGGACAAGCTGATCCGCAACGCTGCCAGCCTCAAGGTCATCTCCAGCGTCCACTCAGGGTGAGCATCTTGCACTTGCTGTGTTAAACCCGCTGGTGGACGTTGCATTGGGTTACAGGGATTGGGTTTTTAGAGACGTGGACACCAATAGCAAAAGATTCAAACAAAGACTGTCAGCACACCCTCGGAGGACTATGTGAAATAGCCCTGGTGTTCATTGTTGAGTCAGTCTCTCAGGATGCATGGGCATTTACTTGTGTCATACCTGCCCTGTTAATGAACAGAGGAGATCAGGTTCTTGTGCAGTCAGAGAGGAGTAGTCTCTTACATTCCGTAAAAACTAAATTAATCTTTAAGGTTGATGAAGGAGAGAGAGAGAGAGAGAGAGAGAGAGAGAGAGAGAGAGAGAGAGAGAGAGAGAGAGAGAGAGAGAGAGAGAGAGAAGAGAAAGAAAGGGAGAGAGAGAGAGAGAGAAAGAGTCAGAGAGTCCGCTACTTCCGAGTTCTGAAAGGAGACTCTTCAGTGGGAGCGAGACGATAAATAGCGAATCTGATATATAAACGGGTAATAGTAAGAGCGATGGCATCGGAGTGAGAGAGAGAGAGAGAGAGAGAGAGAGAGAGAGAGAGAGAGAGAGTTTATGCTGATGTCATTATTGAAAAGATTTAATATCTGTAATTAGCTAGATCAAAGGAGCAAAAGGGGAATGTCTTTAATTAGCTTTCTAATGAGATTGTGAAGGACCTGTAGGAAAGGCCTCCCTCTGCAGGGATGTGATAATTGGATCTTCATTACTTTTTTTAAAAAAGGAGGTCCATACCATTAGCCATGGGCTTCAGAAAGCCACCCGGTCCATTGACCACCCTGTATTAGTTCTTTCAGAGAACATAGTTGTATTGTTTGTTTCCAGAGGTTTCTACTACATAGCCTTGTTTAAATCATCTACACTGATAAGTAATGTAAAAGTGATACATGAATTGGTCTGACACACTTAAAGTTCTCATAGTAATATAACTATCTGAAAAATAATCCTATATAGATACACATGTGTGTGGTTGTGTGTGTGTGTGTGTGTGTGTGTGTGTGTGTGTGTGTGTGTGTGTGTGTGTGTGTGCGTGCATGGGTGCGTGAGTGTCAGACACAAAATGATAGGACTGGTAACCTTTTCATTGAGGTGAAAGGTTGAGGGATCTACCCCCCCTCTAATGAAGTAAGATCAGTATCAGATCTGAAGGCATCTGAAGGCTGCTGAGCGTTTGGGAGACAGAGCTGTATTGGTTACATAACTGCCTGCTCTAAATTAAACTTCAGGGAAAAGCCAACAGTGATCCATTAAGTAGCTCCAGTTTTCATTAATGAAGTCAGTATAGAGTTTGTCAGTCTGGGGCTTATTAAATACTTTCTCTTTCTATCTCAGCTTCACAGGCACAGCTGGTGGCTCTTTTATTCAGTAGGTCCTCTATATTCTGTTATTAACTTTTTAAGATGATTAAGGAAAGTTAGGTAATATGTAGATTTTTATGTGCCTGTAAAAGGTGAGGGACTGACAGCATAGGAAACTGAAGCTCTCTGTCTCTATAGGGCCAGTACAGCCATGAGATAAAATCCATGGGACTGAAGGGCTTATTCAAATGACAGAATTGTGAGGAGCTGTTTATTTGAAGTGGAAGCAGTTCTGCAGGTTGTCGGTTTTTACTTTTCTGTTGGAAGGGAGGTTGAGGATTTGGATTTGCAATGGAGTGATTGAGGAGAGGAGTCCCGTTGCAAAGCTGTAGTTAGGACCCTTCTTGACCTTGTCATTGACACCTGAGTGTTTGGCTGTGAATTGTAGCAAAACCTGCTTCAGTGTAACAACGGACTTGTGATTTTCGCGCCTGACAGGGGGTGAAAGGTCGTGGAGTTTGAGGTTCTGCAGCGGGACGGGAGGCTCTGGCCCCCCTTGCAGGGTGGTTTGGGATGTGTTTCGGGACTATAGACATTGCTAACCTGTCCCCCTGCTGTCTCTCTCTGTCCCTATAGGGTGTCCCAGCCCCTGCTTGACCGCTGTGTACCCGACTACAGCACCTTCACCACTGTGGGGGACTGGCTGGATGCAATCAAGATGAGTCGCTACAAAGAGAACTTCCTGAACGCTGGTTTCGCCTCCTTTGACCTGGTCGCCCAGATGACAGCAGAGTGAGTGCCACTCACAGCACTCAGCACCTAGTGCAGCAGTTACAATGTGTAATCACTGCTGGTCTAGCCTAACTAGGCAGCGTCAGCAGTTTAACTCCCACTTTGCCATTATGGTGATGTTAAACTGCAGTTATACAGGGGTAATGGCGACATCAGGCTTGCAGATACCAGTTGGTTTTAAGTGATAATGAAGCATGCCATTTAAGTGGTTTGAAATTGCAATTAGAGGGCATTTGCTTAATTTCAGTCTGAGCGAAGGATGGTTTAACTACACTCGTCTGCTGCTGCTGCTGCTTGTACTAAATGAATCATCCTTCCAAAGCTATAAAAATACAGGAAGGCACGACCCCGCTGGTAACCATATGGGCTATTTCAGTCAAGCTAGGTCAGGAAAATCAATTTGAAGAATAATCAAGGTGGCCAAGACAGCCCTGATTAAAATAAGTTACCTCCCCTTCTATTAACTGCTGGAAAAAAAGGAAAAGATGAATTACATTATTTTGATTAAATAATTAATGATGATGACAATAATAAAAAAAAATCGGACTGTTTAGCACAAGAAAGACAGGTTCTGGAAATGGGTTGAGGGGCAGTAATTCATTTTAATTTGGCACAGTGACAGGTGTGCAAAATAATGATTTTTGTTCTAAATGCGTTGTAATTCACTTGATGGTTTTCATTTATTATAATTTTATCCTCCATTGCAGCTATTATTGGAAAGCCCAGCTATAGGAAAAAAAAATGTAATTAATTTGTATAAAATAACAGTGATAAGGAATGTTTAATGGGGAAACAGGCTTCTGATTAGCAGTCACGCAGAAACCGCAGCCAGTGTAAGAAGTTTAATGGCTTTTTGAGACAAGCAATTATCTTTATTATTCTTTATTTTTTTAGAAGCAAACAATGTGTGAATATGACTTATGTTTGACTTTCAATGCCTAGTTGCTGGCACAGTGACATTTATATTGATAAATCTAGCCTGGACAGACCCTCTCATAGCCACAGGTTCTTGGTGTGTACTTTTCTGTCTCTGGAATGGTTGGGATTCAGTCCCTCTCAATGTCTGGTACAGTGATGCAGTTATACCTGTATAAACACTGTACCAAGTTCACACTGTCTCTCACCTCTTCAAATCTGCAGAGTGATTACTTTTCATGGCTATTGCTTGTACAGAAAGGATTGGAGCTAATGTTCATGTACAAGCAGGATTTATTTACTTACTTGTTACTTGTTTTGCAGAGATTTGTTGCGGATAGGGGTAACGCTAGCAGGGCATCAGAAGAAAATCCTCAGCAGCATTCAGGACATGCGCCTGCAGATGAACCAAACATTGCCCGTCCAGGTTTGAGAGAAGAGCACCCCCAACACGGAACTTTCTTGGAGAAAGAGAGACAGGACAAATCAAACCCCAGCTGCCCAGCGTACTCTATCAATCGAACCCTGGCTTGCAGTGCCTCAGACACTTTTCCTCTGTTACTATGTCACTGTATTTTCAATTCATGTGTGTACCATGGAACACGCTCATGCGTGCGTTTGTGTGTTTGCCGGACAGCGGATGCTTAAAAAAAAAAAAAAACTCCTAGAGAAAGAAAGAAAGACTTGGTTTGAGAGGAAACTTTGGACTTTGAAAAGCTAGCAAGGGTTTATTGATCTTACATCTTTTAATGATTTTGTTGCATTTTGGTTTTAAAGTCTTCATATTGAAGATGATGTATGGAAACACCAGAACCCTTAGATGTTTGTTGGATTTTGTGTTTGAACTTCCATGAGTGGATGGACAGAATCTCTCATAGAACTTTTATGGAATTCTTAAGGAATGGCGGAATGACAGATAGGAATATTATGGAAAGAAGAAGAAGAAGAAGAAGAAGAAGAAGAAGAAGAAGAAGAAGAAGAAGAAGAAGAAGAAGAAGAAGAAGGCCAAGCTTGGGTTCAGTGTTTTTGAAACACGTTAACTATTACACTTTTTTGTTTAGTCCTCTCTTTAATCTTTTAAGGATTATCATGGACCTTAACACTGCTCCACACTAAAGGCACTGAAGCTCGCTGGGTTAGCTGTGTGAGTTTGCAGCATGGTGTGATTCGTGATACAGGAGCCGGGGTTTTGGATTGGTGCGCCTCTCTTGGGGTGTATGAATGAGTTTGGGTTAGGGTTAGAGTTTGGGAGTGTTTGGATTCTTTCACGTGCACAACCCCCTCTCCAGCCATCAGCAGAAACTAAAAAACTAACGGAAACGACAAATCTGCGTGCATGTTGAAAAGTGCTTCAAAGTGTCTCCTTAATCCAAAATCCAAGTGCAAATACAAAAATATTTAGGTAGAAAAAGTGGATGTGATTTTGAAGAAGGAGGAAGCAGAGGACTTCGTTTTCAGTGGATATCCATGGATTTCCTTTTTTTTTCACTGAAGGACAAAATGCCATTTGAACTGTGGATTTAAAATAAATAATGCAAACCGATTTTGTAAACAGACTGTTTTTTTAAAATTACCTACAGAAATTAAACAAACAAAACAAGTCACAGCAACAACAACAAAAAAACAAGAACTGGTATTTTTTAACTCATGTGAACGGACTAAAATGAAACTGGGGGCTGGGGGTGTTTAATGTGTTGTTTTATGGATGAGGTGGGTTGGGGTGTGCTGCAGGAGAAGAAAAGGCTATATAAGCCACGGATGATGTACTTAACAAAGTGTAAAGCAAAGCAAGCGTGGCCTGTTGTATACTAACCTTCACTGGAGCCTGTCTAGCCAATCCAGAAGTGCTTGGGGTCCCGATCACTCAGTGTTGGGTTCTCAGATCAATTGCGATTTCAGGTCATTAAGATTGATGAGTGCATTTCAAAGATGTTTCTCTATATACTGTTCAGAATGGGATGCTCTGTTCCCATGAGATAAACAGCAGGTGCATTGAGGCCCAGCCTGACATGAAGAAGCTGGAAGCTGCTTGTGCAGCCCCTAGCTGTTCTTCAGCAAAGGATGCAATGAAAGAAAGCTTGCCCCCGTCCAAAGTACCTTTGAAAGAGTAAAAAAGATATCCAGTTTACAGGATTCCAGCTTGGGAGCACCCCCCCACCACACACACACACACACACACACACAAGCCACATCAAAAAAACACAAGAACCCAGGATAGTAAGATTCTAAAATGATTGCCAAAAGATTTTGTAATGCTATAAGATTATTTTGTTCCATTCTCGGTGCAAAAGCAAGCAATAGCAATACATCGAGGGTTGCTCAGCCGAGGGGTCAAGTGTGTAGAGTTCTGATGGGGCTATTATTACTGTTGTTACTGATGATGATGATGATGATGATGATGATGATGATGATGATGATGATGAATATAATGATGATGATGATGATGATAAAGATGATATTATTTAAGTTTTGCAAGAGTTGCACTTTGCTTTAACTTTGTAACAACCTTTGTGTGTGTGCGTGCATGTGTATAAAGTATATATGAACACGTCACACCACACAGTGTGTGTGTGTGCGTGTGTGTGCGTGTGTGTGTGTGTGTGTATATATATATATATAAATGAATATATACATAACCCCAATTTTTTTTGCCAAGTTCCTGAGATTCAGCCAGTGGTGTACAGGCTGTACAGTTGCCAACATTTAATGGAGGCTGAAGGATTCTCTGTCTCTCCATCTGCCTCATTGGGGTGAGTCTATGGGAGGGAGGGGGGAGCGGGGAGCTGAAATAGGCAGCAAATATGCAAAGTAAAACAAAAAACTCTATCCTCTGAATTCAACACAAGACTATGCTATCCTAGGGCTTTCAAAGTGATTACATATTTGCAAACCTTCCAATACATTGTTATCTAGAGATAGGGGGATACATCACATCCTTATTTAATACAGTCATTCATCATCACTATGGTGTTTATTGTATGATCTTGTTTTAGAAGTTGCCGTAAGAGAGATGAGAACTAACTGAAGTACAATTTGGTAGTTTAGTGAAACTGGTAGCTGTGTACTGATCATGAGTCAAACTGCACAGCACCCCCTGACTCCGAACCCCATCATGGGAGACAAACTGCACAGCATCCCCTGACTCTGAATCCCATCATGGGAGACAAACTGCAACAGCATCCCCTGACTCTGAATCCCATCATGGGAGACCAACTGCAACAGCATCCCCTGACTCTGAATCCCATCATGGGAGACAAACTGCAGCAGGATCCCCTGACTCCGAACCCCATCATGGGAGACCAACTGCAACAGCATCCCCTGACTCTGAATCCCATCATGGGAGACAAACTGCAACAGCATCCCCTGACTCTGAATCCCATCATGGGAGACAAACTGCAACAGCATCCCCTGACTCTGAATCCCATCATGGGAGACCAACTGCAACAGCATCCCCTGACTCTGAATCCCATCATAGGAGACCAACTGCAACAGCATCCCCTGACTCTGAATCCCATCATGGGAGACCAACTGCAACAGCATCCCCTGACTCTGAATCCCATCATGGGAGACAAACTGCAACAGCATCCCCTGACTCTGAATCCCATCATGGGAGACCAACTGCAACAGCATCCCCTGACTCTGAATCCCATCATGGGAGTCAAACTGCAACAGCATCCCCTGACTCCGAACCCCATCATGGGAGTCAAACTGCAACAGAATCCCCTGACTCCAAACCCCATCATGGGAGTCAAACTGCAACAGCATCCCCTGACTCTGAATCCCATCATGGGAGTCAAACTGCAACAGCATCCCCTGACTCTGAATCCCATCATGGGAGACAAACTGCAACAGCATCCCCTGACTCTGAATCCCATCATGGGAGACCAACTGCAACAGCATCCCCTGACTCTGAATCCCATCATGGGAGACAAACTGCAACAGCATCCCCTGACTCTGAACCCCATCATGGGAGACAAACTGCAACAGCATCCCCTGACTCTGAATCCCATCATGGGAGTCAAACTGCAACAGCATCCCCTGACTCTGAATCCCATCATGGGAGACAAACTGCAGCAGGATCCCCTGACTCCGAACCCCATCATGGGAGACCAACTGCAACAGCATCCCCTGACTCTGAACCCCATCATGGGAGACCAACTGCAACAGCATCCCCTGACTCTGAACCCCATCATGGGAGACCAACTGCAACAGCATCCCCTGACTCTGAACCCCATCATGGGAGACAAACTGCAGCAGGATCCCCTGACTCTGAACCCCATCATGGGATTTTATTTCACATTTGTTGACGGGCGGGAACAATTTTATGAAATATTTTGATTATTTTTTTTCTAGTGAAAAATTACCCAAGACTTCATGTTAAAGTGCTTTTCTAACCCTAAATAATAATAATAATAATAATAATAATAATAATAATAATAATAATAATAATAATAATAAAATAATAATGAAAAAATATGAATAATTAAAATAACAATATAGTGAGATTCACATGAAGAATTAAAAAATGATATTCCTCTCTTAAAACCACAACAAACTAGGGCTTTTCATTTCTTTTCATCATTCTGATTATTATTTGAAAGGTGTGCAGATAATGCAATGTAGTTGTATAGAGATGTTCTATGCAGTTCCCTGGAGTGCCAGTCCCTTCATTGCTGTTAGTTAGTCAGCAGTGGGATTATGCTGCACGCAAAGGAGACTGATAGGGCTGCAGCAGCTGATAAATGGTGATAGGGGCACAATAGTAAATAAAGAACAGTATACCTCAAAGAGGATAGCAGTACAACAGACAGATACATTGGAAATTAGAATCAGTGATATTGTTATAACAAGGCAACACTTTACATGAAGTGTCTCTAATTACTGTTTATTTACAAAGTGGTGTATTTACATGAGTGCAATATTATTATGCATTATTACAATGTACTTAATCTTTGTGCACGTTATATGTTAAGATATATAAGAAAAAGGTTAGGGTTAGAGTTATATCGTGCACAAAGATGTACAACATACAACAGTACATTTTAACTATGCATAATAACATTGTAATTATGTTAAGTACACATGCGTTTATTAAGCAACTACTATGTAAGTACACAGTAATTAGAGACACTTCATGTAAACCTATAACCTAACAGTACTGTGTAGTTACAATGTTTTACTATGTAGCAGAACCCGTATTCCCTGCCCTGGAATTGTAGTGGCTCTATATACAAAGCCCCACAATAGATGACACAAACCAATCACATGTTTGTACTTAGTTTGATCCTGGTATTGCAATAAATAGAATAGCAATTTGTTATAAAGCATTTCCCTTTTAGTATGAGAGCAGAGCATTAAACTCCCATACCAGGATAGCTAACAATGCAAGCACTCTAACTTCACCCCAATCCCACTCCTCTTCTTCATCCAGCCGTGCAAGCACTCTCAACCACAACCAATCCCCCTCCCCTTCTTCATCCAGCCATGCAAGCACTCTCAACCACACCCCAAACCCACTCCCTTTCTTCATCCAGCCATGCAAGCACTCTAACCACACCCCGATCCCACTCTCCTTCTTCATCCAGTGCTGTAAGCTCTCTCAACGACACCCCAATCCCCCTCTGCTTCTTCATCCAGTGCTGTAAGCTCTCTCAACGACACCCCAATCCCCCTCTGCTTCTTCATCCAGTGCTGTAAGCTCTCTCAACGACACCCCAATCCCCCTCTGGTTCTTCATCCAGTGCTGTAAGCTCTCTCAGCCACTTTTAAAGATATTCTTCTTTTTTTTTTGCCTTGAGCTTCCTAAGTGTTTTTTTTTGTTGTTAAACACTCTATGATGCTCATCTTTTAGTCACTTTTGAAACCAATTTAAAAATAAAAAGTACTGTACCTGTATAGTAAAAATTTGCAAATTTTTTTTTTTAGATGTATTTAATGGTGAAAAAAAGATGCATTCTTGTAGAAATATTTTTCAAAAAAATCCCTTTTGCAATTAAATTATTTAAGAAATTGAAATGTTTGAATCTGTGTCTAATTCTCTTTACAGTTATTTATTATGTGGGTGCTTGAGAAAAATAGCAGAGAAAAGGAAATTGTGGAGATGTGACATTTGATGAAATTCTCACCCTGTGCAAATGTTTCCTGGTCAGGTTCATTTCCTGTACTGAACGAACTTCTTTGATAAGCAAATGAGTGTGTGCTGATTGGACAGTCGCAAACACTTCCCAGCCATCCATTGCACACATTAGGAGGAGACTAATGAAGAAAGGTTTCAGTGTGTTCTGTGCAGGAATGTTTGTCAAACGTTTGATTGATAAATATGTGAAGCTGGAAAAGAAAAAGGAAGCCATGCTGTGTTGTTCTTGACTGCTCCTTGAGTAACCTTGTTTTCAAACCAGCCTCATCTCTTCAAGTTTTTTTGTAAATATGTGTTTTATAATTTTATAGCTTTTGTACCTGTGTAATGGGGAGGTTCAAACACTACACCATGCAATAATCAACTAGCAGGGGCTTAATAGGGTCTTGCATTTACCGCATTTACAGCTCTGTAAATGGCAGGTCAAGGTAGTAGCATGACTACCACAGCAGACAATGCAAACTCAATAGGCAGACGTTATGTGACCGGCAACATCACACATAAAAATGGAAGTCCTAATGTTGCTTTGCGTTTCGGTTTTTCTGTGGTCGGTGGGGGGTAGGGCTGTATCCATGGGAATGTGTTTGCCCTTAAGTTGGATTCAAACAAGGTCCCAGTGTCTAGGTCAAGAACAGTACCCTGTGTCAGTTTAAACTGCAGTGCTGCTGTCTTTAAAATGAGATCCAGATTTCACATGCTGGTAAAACAGTTGGGTTAGATTGTTAACCTTGATGGCAAGGTGAGAGCTTCAATTGCTATGTTTCTTGTTTTGTAGTCAGCACTGTCTCATGTTATACAAGTTCCTCCACACCCACAAGTCCTCACTGCAAACTATGCCATGACTCATAAGCCATTATCAATAGGAACAACAGAACTGCATCAAGCCTCCCATTACTTCTCAAAATAACTTGTACAATTTTCATAAACACAGGTTCCAAGGAATTTGAAAAGGTTCTGTTGAAAATGGCGCCTCTGTTGTAATATAATTTATTATCATTATTGTTTTTCTCTAGAACAGAAATATCATGCCGTGTCATTTTCAAAGGTAAAAACAAACCAGGTTCTATATCTCAGGATCTTGATGAATTCCAAAGTGTTTCAGTTCGAGCTAGTTCATTTATTTGTTTTAAAAACAACAGGAATGTCTGATACATGTGTAAGTGAAACTATGGTGTGAGAGGGAGGGGGTTTGGGTAAACCCAATGCTTTCCAGCAGCGCACTGACTCCTAAGCAGAGCTGGCCCCGGTTCATTTTTTACATTTCAAATAAAAACTCAAATAAAATCCCACAGAATATTTCTATTTTTATTTTCATTATGTGAACTTGTAGGAAATGCATTCAGGGTTAAAGCATTTTTTTCTCTGCCTGTCTCCCTGTCCCTCCCTCCCTCCCTCTCTCTCTCTCTCTCTCTCTCTCTCTCTCTCTCTCTCTCTCTCTCTCTCTCTCTCTCTCTCTCTCTCTCTCTCTCTCCCCACCTTCTCTGTAACCCATGGTGGTTTATTCTAGTTTGGAGCGTGGGTGAGGTAGTTTATTCTCCCAGTCCAGGGGAAATTTAAGCCCAGCTGCAGTCTATAAAATGTTTTACAGTTTGATGCAGAGTAGTGTTTCTCATCTTTATAGCTCTGGGCACTTACAGGCCGCCTGCCACCCCCTGCAGTCTGATATGACTCTTCATTAAAAACCTGCCATGAGATTGGAATTTTAAGCGCCACTTTCACAGCTCCTGAACAGACCGCTCACTCCTGAGATTTGGGATATCGAAACGGGACACAAGACAAAAAAGAATAAAAGGGGAGGTGAAGAGCAGACTGCAATAGCTCAGAGTTATGGAGCTGTTGAGGGGGGGGGGGGGGGGGTGAGGGAATGGGGTGTCTTGGAGTACATCAAAACTTTGACTCCAGACTATGTCCTTTAAAGTGATTGGGTGCCAGCATGCAGAAGTAACAAAGACACTAATTAGATTTGTTGTTGTCTGTTGAGGCAAGCGAGTGAGAACAGGTCCCGTGTTCACAACGCCTGGTTTAACTTTCCAGACTGGGGTTTGTTTGTTGATCCCTGCAAGGCTCACGGAGGTCATGAGAAAGTGTTGCACAGAATAATATCTGTTATTTCAGTATTAATCTTGAAAGAGCATTTACTGTAATAAGAGAAGCCCTGTGTCGACGTGGCAGTGTAACTCGTTTAATGAGGTGAGAGGTTTCCAGTAAACACTGCATCTCTGTTTCAGGTCATTGTGAGTGTGTGTCTTTGCTGCTGGTGCTGCCTGAGAAAACTTTGTCTACCTTTTTGTTTCAGTTCTTGAGATCTTGCGAATCTGCAGGCAAGACTTCAAAATGAGACTTTCTTCACCTCTTGTTTTCTTGGATTCCTCTTCCAATTGCATATATATGTTCGTCAACCTATTAAATTAGCTTTATCTAATTTCACAATCCGAGTTTGTCGTCTGGATTAAGGAGGGAGGGATTGAGGAGAGCGTGTTTCTGGATTGCAATAAATAACTGCTGCCCTTGATAAGTGGGTGTGGTGCCAGGTGTGCTGTGTAGGGTAATGAGAGATCCTGGCACTCTCAAGGAACTCACCAGTGGGCACTGCACCGTCGTCAGTCTCACATCATCTTTACTTTATTCTGTTCTGTCCTGCGCTGTCTCAGTTTGCCATACCATACCATATTCCCAATGGTAATTCTCAGTTTTGTTTCATTTTTCTGTTTTACCCTCTCCCCCCCTTCTCTAGCACATTCATTCTCTCGCTGCCTGCCCTCCTGCACACAGTCTGTCACACATGCCCCTTTGTCTCCTCTCTCTCTCTCCATGCCTTGCTAATTGGAGCAGTGGCTGGTCCCTGTTCTCTGACTCTAGTGTCACTACAGAACAAATTGTTTGTGGTTGAGCGAGAGAAAGAGAGAGAGAGAGAGAGAGAGAGAGAGAGAGAGAGATGGTGGTGTTGGCTATTCTAATTAATCGCTGCTGATAATGGGGGAGAGCTGTATCATGCAGCACAGAACTGCAGACAAAGAGAATGGGGGAAGAGAATGGTATAGAGTATGAGAGAGTGGAGAGAAAAAAAAAAACATTTACTAATGGTGTTAAAGTCATGTAGCTCATCCCACACTGAGTGAAAAGGAGACTTCTGCTGCTCAGGACTGTCCTGGGAGGAGATAACTTGTCCTGGACACACAGCTCAGCAGAGCTGAGCAAACAGCAATACACACCCCAGCACTCCTCTCGCCAGTGCAGCAACTTGCACTGAACCAGGGAAGTGGCAGCATGGGGGGAGAGGGGGCTGTCTGTTATTATTGTATATCATGTATCTCTAATGAGAAGGTACCATACCTTACTCACAGATAGGAGATAAGAAGGAGGCTACTCATACTCTAGATTGCATGGCAGTAAGAAACTGCCCCTTGCTCCCAATTACCTACAACAACAAAAAAGAAAGAATCTGTGATTCTGAAATCATTTTAAATATTTGTCCTTGGTTCTTCTTATTTTAATGGTAGCATGCGGTGTAATTAACATTTTTAACTCCACAGGCCCTGCTTGTAAATGAGCTCACTAGAGCTGAGGAGGTTGGAAAAAAAACACCCCCTTATTACAATATCCCAACATTAAGGAGCCCCCAAATGAGCCGCTGAATTAATTAATCAACACAAATTAGCAACATCTCCCTGAAACAGCGATGAAGCAGAGGAGAAGATAGAGAGGGCTGTTCAGCAGAAAGCTGTTTCTTCTTTTTTAATGCGTTATAAAACGATCAGTCCTCCTTGAGTTTTATTAATTCATTAATGTAATTAACATTGTGTTGACATGCAGTTCAGTACCTTCCAGCACACACAATTATGCCAGCGATGCGAGGAAATAACTGGCATGCAGGGACGCTTTGAGGTCGAGCTGGAGTTTTGTTTATTTGTTTTTTAATCATTCTCTCTGTTACTGCTGGGGATGTGCAGAGCAGTAATTATAGTGTTCAGACACCACACTACACAGGTTATATTTCGTACCATTTAATTCAAACAAGCTGCCCTTATAAAGGTGGTAAACCTTTCACAGCAAATCCATTGTATGTGTTTAGTATGTTACTTTTTTCTTTTCTTTTCTTTTCAAGGTTTACCATATACCCCTATGCTTGCTATACATTTATTACCGTGCTTTTTACTACTTAAAGACTTCAGACAGCACTTCCACAGCCCAGTGCTGAAGTACCTGGGCTTGGGCAGGTTAGATTGATGTCAGTTCATGCATTCCAGCTGCCTGCTCCACTCCACTGTAGGTTCATTTGATATAATGAGATTAGTTGTTGTTTTACAGCCTGAAAGACGTCTTTCCATTTCATGGTTTCTTTTTTGCTCACACACAAAACACACCCCCACAGTTCCTGTATGCTGAGTTCTGTCAAAGTCACATGACCCCCTGGCTTACCCTATCCCTGGGTGAAAGAAGCAGCAGACCCCTCCGTCTCCTGTAATGTTTAGACACTAGCAATCTTTCCTTTTGTTGTTTGCTTGGATTTTGTACAGTTTGGAAGATGCAATGCTATGAATGAAAGGTTGCAGCTGCTTCCTGCTACTTAAAGACTTCAGTTGTCCAGCTGCTGTTATTTTGTGGTTTTTTTTTTAAGATACACAGAACACCTACTTATCTGTCTGATATATATATATAATATATATATATATATATATATATATATATAATATATATATATATATATATATTGCAGTTTGTCAGGATAACTACTGACAGCCTCTGTCTGCAGGTCTTCTTAGCACCACTTTCTTGGAAAAGCTTCAGTTGCAGCTAATTTTAGGTGGGGTCCAAAAGACCTGATGCTAACGTTGCTGTAATAACAAATAACGATAAACACACATTTAAGATCGCGGCTGGAGCTTCATTTTAGTCTGTGTGAGTCACACTTCCAGAAGGTGACGAAGTCTGTTTGCAGTGTGGTGTTTTCAATGGTAAATCACTAATGATACCTTTATTCACTGCTAATGATCACCCTATTTACTGCTTACAACAGCAGAAAAGAGGCACATTCATCAAGCAGACTGTTATTGACCAGCTCTGTCTGTTTGCCCACAGCGAGATACTCAATAGTCGTCAGAAAGCATAGCAGGACAGTTTATGTGTAAAATAATGCAGAGCCCATATGGTTACCACTATGATCTGGACACATCCATAGGCCCAGTCATAGGCGGTTTAACTTCAGAACAGTGCCATGAAGGGTTTTCTCTAAACATTTCAATCCTGTTTATTGATTTAATCAGTAGCTGCAGCTCAGTACACAGATCTGTCTGGCCTGTTAACTCAAATAAAAGATCCAGGGCTGCATTCTCAAAGCTATTTACACCAAATCCTAACTTTTTCTTTTTTCTTTTTGAAAAAACACCAATAAAACACCTAGCATTATAGAGTGTGTGTGTGTGTGTGTGTGTGTGTGTGAGTGTGTGTGTGTGTGTGTGTGTGTGTGTGTGTGTGTGTGTGTGTGTGTGTGTGTGTGTGTGTGTGAGTGTGTGTGTGTGTGTGTGTGTGTGTGTGTGTGTGAGTGTGTGTGTGTGTGTGTGTGTGTGTGTGTGTGTGTGTGTGTGTGTGTGTGAGAGTGTGTGTGTGTGTGTGTGTGTGTCTGTGTGTGTGTGTGTGTGTGTGTGTGTGTGTGTGTGTGTGTGTGTGTGTGTGTGTGTGTGTGTGTGTGTGTGTGTGTGTGTGTGTGTGTGTGTGTGTGTGTGTGTGTGTGTGTGTGTGTGTGTGTGTGTGTGTGTGTGTGTGTGTGTGTGTGTGTGTGTGTGTGTGTGTGTGTGTGTGTGTGTGTGTGTGTGTGTGTGTGTGTGTGTGTGTGTGTGTGTGTGTGTGTGTGTGTGTGTGTGAGAGTGTGTGTGTGAGAGTGTGTATGTGTGAGAGTGTGTGTGAGTGTGAGTGTGTGAGAGTGTGTATGTGTGAGAGTGTGTGTGAGTGTGTGTGTGTGTGTGAGTGTGTGTGTGTGAGAGTGTGTGTGTGTGTGTGTGTGTGTGTGTGTGTGTGTGTGTGTGTGTGTGTGTGTGTGTGTGTGTGTGTGTGTGTGTGTGTGTGTGTGTGTGTGTGTGTGTGTGTGTGTGTGTGTGTGTGTGTGTGTGTGTGTGTATGTGTGTGTGTGTGTGTGTGTGTGTGTGTGTGTGTGTGTGTGTGTGTGTGTGTGTGTGTGTGAGAGTGTGTGTGTGTGTGTGTGTGTGTGTGTGTGTGTGTGTGTGTGTGTGTGTGTGTGAGAGTGTGTATGTGTGAGATTGTGTGAGTGTGTGTGTGTTTGTGAGTGTGTGTGTGTTTGTGTGTGTGTTTGTGAGTGTGTGTGTGAGAGACAGGGTTTGCAGGGATCCCAGGGGTGGAGGAGCTCCCATACCGTCATAATTAAGTTCTTCAAATAAAGCTACATTACATTAATCAATAGTGGCCCCACTCTGTAAAAATCATTACTTCTCTTTACTGAAATGTTTGAACTCCATTGGGAAACCATTATAATCCCAGTGTATGACCCTGGGAAAAGACTATCAAAGCTATTAGCAGATCCCATGCATCACCAGCAGCGATAACAACTCAATGATTTAAGCCCAGTTTCATCTGAAATTGGTGTCAAATAAATAAATGAATGAGTTATTAAGTAAGATGACAGAGTGATGTATTTTTGAGTGTAGCTATTATACCAAACAGAAATAAAGGTATTTCTTTTTAAACATAGTGCACTCATTGGAAGTCTATTAAAATGTAATGGTTCTGAAGTTTTCTTTGTTAAGGACCCTGATGAGATAGAACCCAATCACCCCACTCCCCGTCCCTCTCTCCCTAATCCTCCACACTATCTCACTGTTTCTCTCTATCTCTTCCACTCTCCCTCACTCGGTCCCTGCAGCCTGGCTGTCCCACCGTCCACAGTGCTCTGGCAGTGAAGCCCAGCCCAGTGATCTAAGGCTGCTAATCGCTGTGATTTGCAAACAGAGCCCTGATTGGCTGCTCATTCACATACGTACTCATTACCTCACTCTCTCACTTAATCCTGTTTAGCAACACTTTTTTTTTTTTGTTTCCCCTGAATGGCATTTTTTTTAGGTCTTGTTTTTGGAAATGATTTCAACGGGACAGCCGCTTTGAGAGGCTGCTTTTTGTTGCTAGCTGTATGTAACGGCTTATAGAGTGAAGCAAACAGCAGGATGTTCTAGTGAAGACTGCCTTCCAATCCTCATAACCATGGGACGATATTGCTTCCCAACCCCCTAGCGTGAATCACAAGACATCTCTGCTAGACAACATTGCATCTGTCTCTCAGCTCTACTAGACAACATTGCATCTGTCTCTCAGCTCTACTAGACAACATTGCATCTGTCTCTCAGCTCTACCAGACAGCATTGCATCTGTCCCTCAGCTCTACCAGACAACATTGCATCTGTCCCTCGGCTCTACCAGACAACATTGCATCTGTCTCTCAGCTCTACCAGACAGCATTGCATCTGTCCCTCGGCTCTACCAGACAACATTGCATCTGTCTCTCAGCTCTACTAGACAACAATACATCTGTCCCTCAGCTCTACCAGACAACATTGCATCTGTCTCTCAGCTCTACTAGACAACATTGCATCTGTCTCTCAGCTCTACCAGACAGCATTGCATCTGTCCCTCAGCTCTACCAGACAACATTGCATCTGTCCCTCGGCTCTACCAGACAACATTGCATCTGTCCCTCAGCTCTACCAGACAACATTGCATCTGTCTCTCAGCTCTACTAGACAACATTGCATCTGTCCCTCAGCTCTACTAGACAACAATACATCTGTCCCTCAGCTCTACCAGACAACATTGCATCTGTCTCTCAGCTCTACTAGACAACATTGCATCTGTCTCTCAGCTCTACCAGACAGCATTGCATCTGTCCCTCAGCTCTACTAGACAACAATACATCTGTCCCTCAGCTCTACCAGACAACATTGCATCTGTCCCTCAGCTCTACCAGACAACATTGCATCTGTCTCTCAGCTCTACTAGACAACATTGCATCTGTCTCTCAGCTCTACTAGACAACATTGCATCTGTCTCTCAGCTCTACCAGACAACATTGCATCTGTCTCTCAGCTCTACCAACTATGCTACACAGCACTCTAGTTCTCTCACCTTTAACTACGAGGCTGCAATGCCTTCTGGTCCCAAATGTATAAGCAATAGGCCACACTGTCCCCTAGTCTAGTCTAGGCTCCACAGATTCTACGTTTATGTGCATCTTACTGTATCTAATAATGTACGCTGTACAATCCATTGCATGTTAATGACACAGTAAAAGATCTTCTTCAACAGGTGGTCGCTGTTTAGCCCAGGAATGACTGCATGTCTTAAACCAGGAATGTTTTTTAGACCAGTCCATTTCCTGGCAGTTTTAAGTCAGTCTATAAAACTGAAATACTCCATTTGCCCTCACTCTTGTAAATTAGGAGACTGGTAGGTATCAGGGACAGACAGTTCCAGAGGGGAAAGTGCTTATGCCATAAATGACTCTTAAATGAAGATTATACATGTTTACTGTTTCAGATCCATGGTGTCAGGGAATTTCCAGTTAAATTATGTTATGTTATGTAACAAAAGCTATGAACCCCGCCAAAATAATGCATGGTGTTCCCATTAGTGCCAAGATGTGCTGGAATGGAGTAACATACTTTATCCAAGTTGTTAAAAAATATTATTCTCTAGTTGTTCTTGGAGTTTAATTCTCCATTTTACCACAAGTGTTTGTCCTTTGTATAAAACTGTTCATTTTTCTTGCCTAATCCATTCAGTGTGTGAGTGGGTGATTGACAAAAGATTCAAGATCCACATTCAGATGTTGTTATTGTTTTTTTTTTTCCTGAAATCCAGTCAGACCAGGTATTCGTGGGAGACTTCAAACGCATATCCTTGTCTTTGAAGTTCTACTTAAAAAGAGACACCTGCCTTCTTTAAAAATTTTAGTTCTGTGAGACAATCCCTGCCTTCTTTAATAATTCACAGCATTCCGGGTTCTGTGAGACAATCCCTGCCTTCTTTAATAATTCACAGCATTCCGGGTTCTGTGAGACAATCCCTGCCTTCTTTAATAATTCACAGCATTCCGGGTTCTGTGAGACAATCCCTGCCTTCTTTAATAATTCACATAATTTTGTAGATACAAGACCTGCCTCACTCTTCCTAAACAAAAAATTATTCGAATTTTGTCCAAAAAACAGAATACTACCAATTCAGTATGGTCCCACGTTCTGTTCAGTTCCAGTTTAATGCACATTCCTTGTGCTCTTGAACCCAGCTTGTCCAGGGGCATGGCTTGGCATCTAATAGCAGAGCAGAGCCGAGCCATGGAAGTAAAAGTTTAATGACAAGGGTCTTGGCCCCTGGCATCTCAACCCTCATCAGCAGCCTGCTGTACCTTTCACTAATCTGCTCTGACATTGTAACATTTTCTTGTTAGAGATTTCTGACCCAGGATGACTCCATGGAAAGCAGCAGTACGTTATTGTCATGAAGGAGGGAGGGGGGTGGTGTCTTGTGACGTCTCCCTCGGGCCTCTCTCAGTGGCTGAGTTGAGTTTCACAGACAGGATCTGCTCAATCTGTTGCTCAAATCATTCAACCAACAGAAGTTCTGCTTTAACCGTTAAAACTGTACAGTCATTACAGCCGTAATCACCGGAGCATGGAATCTCATTTAAATCCCAAGGCGGGGAGACCTCAGCTCTTTTGTGCTGGGCTGGACCTTTCAGTGCAGAAGATGTGGGTAAAATACAGCAAAAGAAGAAAAATCAACAGGTTAAAATAGCTCAACCTGAATATACAGTGATATCAAATCAGATCAATCATGTGCAGATTATTTGTTAAACACCTTTTTTTTAAAAGTTGCTTCTACTGCCTTCTTCATTGCTAAATTAAACATTGCTGGGGTAGATCTCAGTGACCTCATGAATAGTTTGATTAAATAAAGATTACCCTCCTGCCCTGCAGGAGCTTCTACACATCGGTCTGCCCTGAACCGATCAACGACAATAACCTGCAAAGCTTCCTTTATTGCATCTACCAGAGAGCAGAGTCTAATAAATGTGCACCAAGCAATTTTTCTTTAGTGTAACATGCTACAGGAATCTTTAATTCAGCTGTGCAGGGATACTGTCGTTGACTGACATGTCCTCTGTTTCCTCTCACCATCCCTCTCTGTGCACAAATCAGCTCCATATTGCTTTGATTATTTCTAACTCCGAGATCAAATATTTTTGTCAGTTCAGCATGAGTAACAGCTCCCAGAAGTCCCTTTCATGCCAACAGGGGTGTCTATTAAAAAAGAGGTTGAATTCAATTCAATCTGGATCCTGGCAAATCCACAGTCTCCAAGGATGGGGCCAAGCTCAGGGCCCAATCCCTGATGTTTTCCATTTGTGTAAGCCCAGCCAGCAGTGGGGTTCACTTCCTGGCTGTGCTGTAGCTAGGCAACAGCTCTGTCATTTCACCCTCCATCCCTGGCACAGAGAAAAAGATGAAGCATAGCTGGGATAACTCCTGAAGAGAGTTAATTTCTTCCAAAATACACTTTTAATACCACTTGATGGGAAAATGAAGGAATAGCAAATAGTACAGTAAGTAAGGCCAATTACTGTGCCTCATGGACCTTGATATCCTAGACGGTCTGGCCAGGGCATACTGCAGTAAACAAATCCGATTCCCCATATTTCACTTTTATTATCTACTCCTCTTCAAGTATTTAGAGCTTTGTGGCAGCCAATGTGGTCCAGGGCTTTAAACTCAGGGACTGGGAGGGAGGCAGTAAATCCCACTTTAGCACTGGTGCTGCTAGTGATTCATTTCTCTTCCATTTCTCTTAGCTAAAATATTAGACTCATGCTGGACCCAAAACAGCCAGGAAACTAAACTATATCTAAACTGTTACATTCTCTGCATTACTGTGACCTGGCTTAGACCATTGCAGATTTCTGTACAGGTTGTTAATGTTGGGTTTGCTCTGATCGCGTGGATATAATGACGATGTCTCCAGTCTTTGTACAGTAGATATGTTTTCTTATTGAATGCGGTCCTGTCTCTGTGCATTGCTGTCCTTTCATTTTGTAGTGGAGCGGGCTGTGAGGCTGTTTGTTTGCCCTTACTATTTACTCAGCTATTTGAGCAGAGGATTGGGTTTACCTAGAGCGGAATTATTCATTGCAGCCCTTAATAATGGAGTCACGTGCATGACCTGTGGACACGACTCCAGGTCACACACCACATATATCTAATATATATATATATATATATATATATATCGATATATATATATATATATATATATATATATAAACACACTCACACACACACAGTGATATATGTATGTATATATATATATATATTATATATACTATATATATATATATATATATATATATATTACTGAGAGGACTCTCACTTCACAGTGAAGACAAGGTAATAACTGTAGAGTACAGTACTCTGTGAGACAGCAACTGCGCAATATTTGTTGTCGTGTGATCCCACTAGGGGGGGTTTAAAGGGAAGACTTCATTCAATTTTTTTCTTATCTTTAATATCCAGTTACATGTGTTCTATATGATTTTCTGTTGCATAATTCGTCACACTTACTAAGCATTCCAACATAAACTGATACTGAAAGCACTCCAGAAGGTATGGGGAACCATATTGTGCAATGGAGCCAGTGTGCAACACTGATATGCTTCCCCACCATCATTAGTACAGTGTGCGTGTTTCACCCTGGTTGAATGAAATATTTCCACCTATACAGAATAGTTTTGGAAATCAGTATATATATATATATATATACACACACACACACACACACACACACACACACACACACACACACACACACACACACACACAGTAATCCGTTGTGTATCTGCCCGTCACATATCCCCCCTAGCCGTTTATCCGCCACAATCAATCTCTTCAGCAACGCTAGTTTATTATTGAACAGAGAAGATTAGTTCAGAGATTGTAGATCCTACCAAAGTTTTCGTACACTGTGTTGTATGTGCTCTGTGTGCTGCCATGCTGGTAGTGCCCTGCTCCTATAAAGTATATTTGTTTTGTATTCTTATGATTTATTATGTACTTAAATGATGCCGAAAGCAGTGTTATTGTTTATTTGTATTTATTTAAAAATATCTGTGACTGTGTAACCATATGTTTGTTTTGTTTGTGCATTGTTTTGCAGAGTGGATGGGAAGCCCCATCTACATTAAAAAGCTGTGCAGAATGTGACCAGGGGGTTATCAGATAATTGACAGCTAATATAAAAGTCTGCAGTTCTCCCTGCTCTAGAGAAGAGAACAGAGTGAGAGCGGTTTAAAAAGGAAACTAAATAATGGGTCAGTGAAAGTGATTGCCCAGACTGACCTGTGTTTTTGTTTAATATTTATTTCGATCTGTGCACAAAAGTGTTTCTTTTGTTAAAACATTTTATTTATTTTAGTATTTTGCCCTGCAATACCTTGTCTGTTATTCTTCCTGTTTCCGGCTTGAATTTACCACTCAGCCATCCTCAGCCAGTCAGGGTCAGTATATATATATATATATATATATATATATATATATATATATATATATATATATATATATAGTTTAGATATGTAATCTTTAGATATTATATATATTAGGATATCCTACTTAGAATACTATATGTACATATAATACATATATGCATGTATTAAACCAAGAAACTATTGTGTACAGTGTTCTTTACACAGTAGGGCACTGGTGTCAGTATTGTGTCTTCATACAATAGAATTAAGAGAGTGAAAAACAAAGGGAATCAATATCTCCATTCCTGTTGGGAATTTATCATATAGTAGTATCCATGCAGATTTCTTTACACAGAATTCCAAGTATGCTCCGTTGACACAAGCATTACAGAAACCGAGATGCAAACACCCACCTGTGCCGTGGAGGGGTTATGAGCTCCCTGGTTAAATCATAGATGCAAACACCCATCTGTGCCGTGGAGGGGTTATGAGCTCCATGGTTAAATCATAGATGCAAACACCCATCTATGCCGTGGATGGGTTATGAGCTCCCTGGTTAAATCATAGATGCAAACACCCATCTGTGCCGTGGATGGGTTATGAGCTCCCTGGTTAAATCATAGATGCAAACACCCATCTGTGCTGTGGATGGGTTATGAGCTCCCTGGTTAAATCATAGATGCAAACACCCATCTGTGCCGTGGATGGGTTATGAGCTCCCTGGTTAAATCACAGATGCAAACACCCATCTGTGCCGTGGAGGGGTTATGAGCTCCCTAGTTAAATCATAGATGCAAACACCCATCTGTGCCGTGGATGGGTTATGAGCTCCCTGGTTAAATCATAGATGCAAACACCCATCTGTGCCGTGGAGGGGTTATGAGCTCCCTGGTTAAATCATAGATGCAAACACCCATCTCTGCCGTGGATGGGTTATGAGCTCCCTGGTTAAATAAGAACATAAGAACATAAGAAAGTTTACAAACGAGAGGAGGCCATTCGGCCCATCTTGCTCGTTTGGTTGTTAGTAGCTTATTGATCCCAAAATCTCATCAAGCAGCTTCTTGAAGGATCCCAGGGTGTCAGCTTCAACAACATTACTGGGGAGTTGATTCCAGACCCTCACAATTCTCTGTGTAAAAAAGTGTCTCCTATTTTCTGTTCTGAATGCCCCTTTTTCTAAACTCCATTTGTGACCCCTGGTCCTTGTTTCTTTTTTCAGGCTGAAAAAGTCCCTTGCGTCGACACTGTCAATACCTTTTAGAATTTTGAATGCTTGAATTAGGTCGCCACGTAGTCTTCTTTGTTCAAGACTGAACAGATTCAATTCTTTTAGCCTGTCTGCATATGACATGCCTTTTAAGCCCGGAATAATTCTGGTCGCTCTTCTTTGCACTCTTTCTAGAGCAGCAATATCTTTTTTATAGCGAGGTGACCAGAACTGCACACAATATTCAAGATGAGGTCTTACAAGTGCATTGTACAGTTTTAACATTACTTCCCTTGATTTAAATTCAACACTTTTCACAATGTATCCGAGCATCTTGTTAGCCTTTTTTATAGCTTCCCCACATTGCCTAGATGAAGACATTTCTGAGTCAACAAAAACTCCTAGGTCTTTTTCATAGATTCCTTCTCCAATTTCAATATCTCCCATATGATATTTATAATGTACATTTTTATTTCCTGCGTGCAGTACCTTACACTTTTCTCTATTAAATGTCATTTGCCATGTATCTGCCCAGTTCTGAATCTTGTCTAGATCATTTTGAATGACCTTTGCTGCTGCAACAGTGTTTGCCACTCCTCCTACTTTTGTGTCGTCTGCAAATTTAACAAGTTTGCTTACTATACCAGAATCTAAATCATTAATGTAGATTAGGAATAGCAGAGGACCTAATACTGATCCCTGTGGTACACCGCTGGTTACCACACTCCATTCTGAGGTTTTTCCTCTAATCAGTACTTTCTGTTTTCTACATGTTAACCACTCCCTAATCCATGTACATGTGTTTCCTTGAATCCCAACTGCGTTCAGTTTGAGAATTAATCTTTTGTGCGGGACTTTGTCAAAAGCTTTCTGGAAATCTAAATAAACCATGTCATATGCTTTGCAATTATCCATTATCGATGTTGCATCCTCAAAAAAATCAAGCAAGTTAGTTAGACACGATCTCCCTTTCCTAAAACCATGTTGACTGTCTCCCAGTACCCTGTTACCATATAGGTAATTTTCCATTTTGGATCTTATTATAGTTTCCATAAGTTTGCATATAATAGAAGTCAGGCTTACTGGTCTGTAGTTACCTGGTTCAGTTTTGTTTCCCTTTTTGTGGATCGGTATTACGTTTGCAATTTTCCAGTCTGTCGGTACCACCCCTGTGTCAAGAGACTGCTGCATGATCTTGGTTAGCGGTTTGTAAATTACTTCTTTCATTTCTTTGAGTACTACTGGGAGGATCTCATCCGGCCCAGGGGATTTGTTTATTTTAAGAGCTCCTAGTCCCTTTAACACTTCTGCCTCAGTTATGCTAAAGTTATTTAAAACTGGATAGGAACTGGATGACATGTGGGGCATGTTGTCAGTATCTTCCTTTGTAAAAACTTGTGAAAAGTAATCATTTAACATATTTGCTATTTTTTTTTTCTTCCTCTACGATTTTGCCATTTGTATCTCTTAAACATTTAATCTCCTCTTTGAATGTTCTCTTGCTGTTGTAATATTGGAAAAACATTTTGGAATTGGTTTTAGCTCCCTTAGCAATGTTCATTTCTATTTCTCTCTTGGCCTTTCTAACTTCCTTTTTGACTTGCGTTTGCAGTTCTGTGTACTCTTTCTGCGTACTTTCTTTTTGGTCCTTTTTTAATGCTCTGTAAAGTGCCTTTTTTCGCTGAATATTTTTTTTAATTGATCTATTAAACCATTTTGGCAATTTAGTTTTACATTTAGATTTGTCTACTTTAGGGATATAATTGTTTTGCGCCTCTAGTACTACGTTTTTGAAGAACAACCATCCTTCTTCTGTGGGTGTTTTCTCTATTTTACTCCAATCTACTTCTGTTAGTCTCTGTTTCATGCCTTCATAGTTTGCTTTTCTAAAATTGTAAACCTTAGCTTTAGTCTTTACTTTTGAGGATTTAAAAAACACTTCAAATGAGACCATGTTGTGGTCTGAGTTTGCCAGTGGTTCTCTGACCTCTGTTTTAGTTATTCTATCTTCGTTATTTGAAAAGACTAAATCAAGGCATGCCTCCCCTCTAGTGGGTGCCTTCACAAATTGTGTTAGGAAGCAGTCATTTGTCATTTCCACCATTTCTATTTCATCCTTCGCGCTACCCACCGGGTTTTCCCATTTTATTTGGGGGAAGTTGAAATCCTAGATGCAAACACCCATCTGTGCCGTGGATGGGTTATGAGCTTCCTGGTTAAATCATAGATGCAAACACCCATCTGTGCCGTGGATGGGTTATGAGCTTCCTGGTTAAATCATAGATGCAAACACCCATCTATGCCGTGGAGGGGTTATGAGCTCCCTGGTTAAATCATAGATGCAAACACCCATCTGTGCCGTGGATGGGTTATGAGCTCCCTGGTTAAATCATAGATGCAAACACCCATCTGTGCTGTGGAGGGGTTATGAGCTCCCTGGTTAAATCATCAATAAGAGTTTGCAATTCCAATGATTGGGTTGTTCTGTAAAGCTGTGCTGGGAACAGATCCATGACAGCTGTTTACAGGTTAACCCAGTAGAAATGATGTTCATGGAAACTATGTCTGTGCTGCTGGAGAGCATCTGTGTCACTGCTGCTGGAGAGCTAATGCGCCAGGACTAAAATTCAAACTGCTCCTGCTTCAATTGAACTGGCTTTTCCTAATTCTTATCACATCTTGCAGTGTAGTGCTGAAAATTGTTCTCTTCTCTAAGGACTCAAAAAGGTTTGCAGCTCATTGTCAAGAGGGTTGAGCTTCTGTCTGATTTTACAATGTTCTCAAAAACCTTGTATCTTTCAAGCTGTACTGTGAGATTATTCAGTACTTTTAAAATGTTTACAGCTGTGATAGCTCATGATAAGTGATCTTTTTTTTCTAGTGGGTTACTGTATTTCTGTACTGCTCTTTGTATTAAATGCACAGTATACTTGTTCTTGTACTTGTTCTCTTACCTTGCTCTGCGGCCTCGCTGAGAATTAAACCCTTGTCTCAGTGTACAACATTCCAGCTTTGCTCCCTGAATTAACTGTAAATTAGGTCCAGAAATGGATAATTATATAGTTATATAATAACAGGAGAGACCTTCAGAAACACTTCTCTTCAGTACCAGTTTTACTAAATCTTAGACAGTGTTTACAGTGATGAACGGACAGCGTGTCTTGCATTATAGACTCACAGGGCTCTAATACCACTGCACACTTTTCTGGAACGAGGCTTCCTTGTTTTTTATTCAGCTGTTCTCATAGATGTTTTTCTCCTTTAAAGAATAAAGGGGGCAAAAAATCTTTGACCGCATTCACCTTCTAAAGGATTGACTCATATTATAAGTTGTATTGGTACCGCTCCACCATTGAGAGCTGTGGTATCGGCTAATACCCACAGTTTATGGAATTTATATTTTACAGTGGTTGTGCAGATGCAAATTATACCAGCTGTCAAAATCCATAGTCTCATTGATTACAGGGGACAAAAAGTGGATTCCTCCTACAACACGACAAGAGAACAGTGAAAAAAAACCTTTTGGAAGGTCCTGGTTGAACTGTATCAGTCTCCCAGAGAGATAGTGGTCATGTGAATCTGGAAGGACGGCTCACAAAAGATACTTTTATTGGAACTGAGTAGAGTTCAAACCCATCCAGCCCACAATCACCTCTGAATAAACGTTCCTCCGACCTGAAACACATTGGTCAAGAGGAGAGGAAAGTAAAGGAGGAGAGAGAAGAGAGGAGAGGAGAGGAGAGGAGAGGAGATGGGAGGAGAGGAGAGGAGGAGAGAAGAGAGGAGAGGCAGAGAGCTTTTTGAAATAGTGCAGATTTTATAAAAAACTGAAATTACCCATTTTTTTTTCTCATTTCTTTTCCTCATCTTTTTAAATGCTGTCCAGAATTCCAAAGATCACACTGCTTGAGCTGAGCTGTTGTGTTTGGCAGAGCTGGAGGACAGGGGGAGAATGGAACAGGGGTCTGAATGCAGGCAGATAAAAATGAGTTTACTTGGGAGTACACTTATTTTATTTAATTAATCAACGTCTTGTGCTCTTGGAGAAAACCTAATCCTTACCTCATTTGCTCTAGAATTCCTCAGTATGATTCATCATGCTGTTAAATTCCTGGCTATGCTTCACCATGGTTTTATCTAGCTTGAGTGGCCTCCCTAATCCATGACACCCTGTGTCTGTTATTTTACGGTTCCTTTTTTTTCAGTTCTCATGATAGCTGATGGCACTGGTAAGTGATATGAGATGTTCCCTTCACAGCGTTGAGAGCTACATGTAACAAGCCTCAAAAATGACCTGATCCTTTCCTGAACCTCACAGGCTGTTCCTAAACTACAAATTCTACTGGTTTTGTGAGGTAAACTAATTACTACTAGGTTGAGAACATTAAACCTATTCCACCTTCTGAGGGGTAAAGGCATGAAAGGATACTGAATTAGCCTGTCATGCTGCATAGCCTCCCAAACATGGGTCTCTGATCACGATGCCACGTGATGCCATGGAAAAAGGGACTCACTCCTGGGAGCGTGGGTGGGGTGGTTTGGGTGATGATAGTTCTGTGGGCAGACGCCCCCATGTGCTCTGTCACTCAACAGGATTATACAATCTTCTTGTTCCTGGAGGATTGCAGGCACCCCTTCTTTCAAGATGAAAGAGAGTCCGACCCATTCTCCTGCCCCTGCTTTAGAAAGGACATCACACAATTCAATCAACTCACCAGCTCAGGCTTTCCCATTGTTGTTCTGTTCTTCAGTGTGTGTTTTTCTCATTGTTTGCTTAGGTGTGGGGTGAAGAGCTGAAAATGTGAGTGAATGGAGGGCTGCTCCCCACTGAGAAAACCCTACAGTAAGGAGCACATTATAAAACAACAGAGTATCAGCCAGCACCTCTCATCCAAGAGTACACATTGAAGCCCAGGGATGATGAAACGAAGCAAAAGTCAACAAGAACAGGTAAGTCTTTCACCTGCTCTTAACCCTCTTACCAGAGGAATGTTCTGAGTCAGATTCCTGTGTCTCCCTTGCGGGACTCATCTGTATTTCCAATACTGCCCTCCTCTGGAGAGGTGCAGAAGACATGACTGATTTAGGAATGCAATTCTATAGCCGTGTCTCAGATCTGGACAGAGCTGCAGTATACTCATCTAGTGGAGTGCAAGCTACAGTATAGTCGACCAGTCAAATGCAAGTAACTTTGTAATGCTTTTGGTCACATATTGCAATACATTACAGGCTTATTCGTTTGGGACACCTTTAAAGGGCAGTGGTTAGGACACACCCCTGTGCCCTACAGGACCGATAACATCTCAGTACTGCTTCTGCCTTGCAGACATACAGACATGCGTCTCTCTCTCTCTCTCTCTCTCTCTCTCTCTCTCTCTCTCTCTCTCTCTCTCTCTCTCTCTCTGTCGCTCTCCTTTCACAGGCATGTCTTGGAGTGTGGCAGTGCAGCGCGTTTGTGTTGAATACAAAGAGGATGGGAGCCAACTGTGGGCAGCCTGTTTAATCCCGAACACTAACACCAATGCAGGCTGAGCGCACAAAGACAAGTCTGTCTCTCTCTCCCGGCAACTCCTTGCACAGCGATATTAAATTGCAGGTTATTGTTTCCTATTAATAAGCATTTGCGCTTTAGTGGGCCAGGTTTACAAATATTTCTTAATTGACAGTCCCTGTTGAGCTCCCCTGCGTTACTGACTGTGTGGTTGTCTGGGATCATTGCTCTGCGCCTGTCAGGGGTGCGCTTGTGTTAGTGTTTTTTTGTCACATGAATAGCCTGCTGCAGTGTCTATATAATTATATCTGTATTTATTTACAAGGTCTGCTGAAACACAACTGCTTGATAACAGGTGTGTGTGTGTCTGTGTAGGTGTGTGTATGTCTGCAGTCAGCATCAGCGCACACACACACAAACATACACAATACACTACGACAAAAGAATATGATTGCTGAACAACTGATTACATTTGAACTACAAACTGGAACTGAATGTTCTTTAAGAGGATAATAGTTACATATATATATGAATTACTTAAAAACACAACTACTATTGCTGCTACTAACAATAATAATAATAATTTTTAAGAAACAAACCAGAATATGGAATTAAAGCTTTCTAATCTAAAATTTATTGATAGATTTTCAAAAACGATACTTGCTCTGCACTGAAATAATATCTTAAAATATACCAACTGTGTGACCTTGAATGATTTGAAACAGCATTTTAACTGGGTACACACACACCCACACACACGCACACAATGTAAGTCCTGGGTGATTTATGTTCTCTAATAAAACTCCCAATAACAGTGGGCACCAGACCCTTTAAAGAGCCCCCTATCTGCCGGCTTTATGACTGGAGCCCAATCTCACCGTCTTTACCCCCACTTCAAATGGAGTTAATGGATTTAACCCTTTCAAATGTGTCTAAGTCATCTACAAATGGCTCGTTCTGCTCAATGTGCCGGTGAGCAACAGCCATCAGCGATGCTGGTTGAGGTCAAGGCTTGGGCTTATACTGGGACTAAATTCTCCTTTCAGAATTCACTTTGTAGTACATGGTATACAAATACATGGTGTCAACAGATGATGGCTATATTGTCCCCAGGAGGACACTATATCAAAACAAGGGGACATTTTTCCACATCCAGTTCATATATGTTTTATTGAACCTTGAAAGATAACTGTACCTCTCAGAACTCTCTCAGAACTGCTGTTCAGGTCTGGAGGCTTGTATTTCTCCATGAATTCTCTATCTGTGTTTTTCAAGTGGAGATATTGCTGAAAGATGGGGGTAGATGCTTTTGTTACAACATTTGCCAAAGTTAATCTTCAGAAAGCCGAGGAAAACACTTGTCCGTCATTTTTTTTTCTTTGTGATGTGAAAGGTGAGCACGTCAGTTTAGGCCAGGGTGGTTGCTATGAGTACCGTTGCTATGTAAAACTTAAAGTATAGGTACCATTGCTATGAATATAGACCATTGGTAAAGACCACGGGGGCTATAGCATTTTAAGGAATGACAAGACAGTTTTAATAAAAAATATATACATACATATTTTTAAACGTTATGTAATGGTTACATTAGGATTAGCAGCCCAAGGTTAAATTATACCCTGTAGCCAAGCCATTTAAAACATCTGCAGTTTAATTACCATTGCCCTGCAAGCACCAAGTCTGTGTGGAGGTGTTACTATAGATAAACACCTGTGCAGGATCAAACAGAAAGAACTCATAACCTGCCTAATCACTGTGTGAGATCTATCCTTGCATGTTATTGCTGCTGTCGGTACTTCAAAAGTGAGAAATTAAAACGACCACATTTATAATATAAAGCAATCTTCTACAGGCGTCATTGTTCATATTCATTATTATCCCTGTAAGGTAATAAACCCAGATTATCAATAGGTTCTCTGTGCACTGTTTGTGTGTTCATGAGATGGCAGTACTGTGTACAGCAATAGTGATTTAATATAATTCTCCCAGCAGCGGGAATGAGCTTCTAATGTATTTTCATGACTCACAGGTGATTGGGGGATCCTACCTGCACCTTAGTCTTTTAATAATTTTCCAACATTCAAAACTTTTAGTTCCTTAAGAAGAAAATGTACTCTGCATTAAATGGAAATGTTGCCAATGCTCACCATCTTGGGATTCAGCCCAGCGACCTTGATGGACACCCACATCTTTATTTCATTTGTTTTGTAAGATTCCGGTTACTTCAACGATTCCTGTTTGCAGTTCACTGCAAGGGGAGAGGTGAAGATAGGACCACTGGTACTTGTAATTATTTCACAGGTTTGGTTCCTCTCTCTCGTACGCTCCTCACATGGCTGAGGACCCAATAGGAATGTTAACACACTGCCCTCCATGCCCTACCCTTTGTTTGCATGTCCACTGGCATTAGCAAAGCTGTTCAAACCTCTTGCTCCAGGACTAATTTGCAAACCAGCCGCACTCCCTGAGAGTGAAACTTTCTCTTCCCCTTCTGCTTCTCCCAACCTGCTGCAGAGAAGGAGGGGGGGTGAAGGAGAGAATAGAACAAGGAGAGAAAAGAGTACGAGCAGGACCACTCCTGATAGGGGAAGCATGGGTTTTGGGTTTTTATTAAAGTCTGTGCTTGTGTGCTTGAGTCAGGGTGTACCATTTTTAAGGTAGCTTATAGCATTTGGCAAAACCTTTTATTTTCAAGTAACTAAGCAAGAACGTCATGGCAGTAAATATGCAATAAACCGTGATACCACCTTCCCCTCGACAGGTGGCCGTTTGAATTGGAGGTGGAAACATTAATCAGAATAAATCATTGATAATAAAACCCCCACACATTTCTAATGCTGTTGACATACAGCCCTGCTGGCTCCATTCCAGTGTCTCTGTTTGCTGTTTCCCTCAATGCACTGCTGTGAAACGCCCCCAGTTTATCATACCATGCTCATGTTGGCATTAATTTACTCACACGTGTTCTCATGATTGTCAAGCACTACCCTTACAAGAGAAATATTAGAAATATAACCAACCAAGGCTGTAACTTCATCAAATGGTTCTACAAATAAAAAATTCCGGCGGAAATAAGAGGGATGTCCGAGAGAATGTGAAACCTGGACTGAATTATTGTTAGCGGTTTTCTTTTAATCGAGTAGCGATATAGGTTTTAAATGTGAGCTGCCTTGTAAATGACTTATTTTATAAAAAAAAAAAAAAAAAAAAAAAAACCTTTTTATTCCTTTGATGTATGTTAGCTATTAATATAAATTAATAGGGTTGGGCAACAGACTCTGACCATCTTTATAATAACTCAAATATATGTCTATATATTCTCTCCCCTCCCAACACTGTCCATTAAATAACCTTTCCCTTGCCAAGCTTGATTTAGACAGATTAATTTTAACAAACACCTTTGGTAATGACATGACATCTCTTTACTGGCAGAAACACAAACCATTAATTACTGGCTACAGATTAACTGTGGAGTAGAGCAGGCAGCTGTGAGAGATCAGAAGAAACACAGAGGGCATGCGTGTGAAAATGAACATGGCTGTGCTTCTACAGTGGGCTCAGTCCTCACAAACAAAGACGCCATGCCATGCTATGTGTCTAAAGCTGCCCAACTGTCTGTTCCCAACGTTCATCTCCCAGTTCTCTGATCACACTTCAAAATGACGTGGATGGGCTTTTGTATAGGTGGCCAGTTACATTCAAGTGCCTATAGTCCTAGTTGCTAGCTGCCTGCTCCCGGAACCCTGGTAACAGCTATTTGTCTTCCCTAAGCAGGCGCTCCAAAAGGGGGTTCCTTGGCAGAGACAGCAGCTCAAATCAGTTTAAAATCCTTTTTTTAGACAGCGGCGTTTCTTTGGAGCACCAATGCTGGAATCAGCTGCTGGGTTTTGTTTTTTTTTGGGGGGGGGAGGTGTCTTTCTGTCCACAAACCGTGGCTGTTAATCCGGTCTGTTCCAGCAGCTGCAGCCCTGGGCCATAGAGCGGCCCAACAAAGACACGTTTGTCAGGGGGGACAGGGGCCGAGGGGAAGAGTGGTGGATTTTGGGACAGGAAAGGGCGGGGGGGGGGGGGCTGGGGGGTACACAAATAATTGGGCCCCCAAGCCCCCCGCCAAGCGGTTTACACGCGTACTGACATGTGTGTACTCCGTGGTCCTACCTGTACACACAGAGGCACCAGGATGGAGGGAGAATGGGGCATTGTGGAGATTCCTTTAGGGCCCACTGTCATCGCTGTGCTGCTTACTGACATCAGTCCAATACGCAGTGTGTGAGAATGAGTGTGTGAGTGAGGGTTTGTAACTTTCTTACGGCATTGCCCATATGGAATCATTGTCGTTTGAGTACTTACAGGCTGTACTACATGGAGGATTTTATTTTTCAGTTTTTAAGGATAACTGTAAATTTACCATGGTAAAGTAATAGTGTAGAAACATAATAAAGCCATAGGCAAGCACAGACTATCATGGAAAAGAACAGAAACAATACGGTAAAGTATTCAATCAGTGAAGGTAGATGCAAAGTATAAGCTTGGGAAAGGAATGTTAAACAGCAAAATGAATATGCACTTTGCCGTGGTACTGTATACTTTTATACAGGGAAAACATTTATCACCGTGACAAGGAAAATGATGCTAACAAAGTAAAACTGTTAAACACCAATTTAACTGCAACTCTCAGCAACTTAATGGTTTCTCGCTGGTTTTATTCCTTCACAGCTGTTTTATCACTCACAGAAATAGTCAATTTATTATTGTTGTTTCTTCAAAATAGGATCCTAAAAACGAATTTATCCCAGTATAAACTCTTAAAAAAAAACAAAAAAAAACTTGAAAATCAATGTGCCGGTTTGCATGAGAGATCATTCACTGATTTTAAAAAGGTAAGGGTGGAGTGCTGCTCCTCATTAGAAATGATGACGGTTAATTCTCGCTGTCCTCTGGCACTGCAATATCCCAGCGGTAAATCCTTTAAACACTTGTGTTTTCTTTTCTCCATAGCAAACCTGCTACAAATGGAATTTTGCAGTAAGCACAGTTAGAGGCACTATGCTTCCGAGGAGGTAGAGCCTTCTGAGCCGCTCTGCTGTGACATTCGCTCCATGTTCTTTTCATTTTTAGCATTGGTATTATTATATAAACAGGAGAGCACACTGCGATGTTGGGAAACCTCGCTCCTAAACAAAGAGATTAGGAGTTGTCCAGATGCTGTCTGATGTTATTTCTGTATGTATGTGTGTGTGTGTGTGTGTGTGTGTGTGTGTGTGTGTGAGTGTGTCAGTATGTGTGTGTGTGTCTGTGTGTTTGAGTGTGTCTGTGTATTGGTTTCCTGTGGACCGTGAAGTCTTAATCTCTCTGAGAGATTTAGCTTGCTTTGTGTTTCTGAAACGTAGGCATCTAAAGCGCTTTGTGATGGTGGTCCACTATGGAAGGTGCTATATAAAATAAAGTTTGATTGATTTCTGTGGGACGGAAGAAAAGTCTGCAGAGAAAATGAAGGCCAATAAATAAAGAAACTTCCTGTTATATAAGTAAGCCTTTTTTTTCCCAAGAACAGTAGAACAGAAGACGCTCTTAGCTCATCGAGGCTTGTTCAGCACACCAGCAATGAAGCCAGTCCAGATCAGGAAGGACAGTCATTGACTGAAGATCCTTTCTCTTAGGCGTTAACAATGTATCCAGGTATAACTACCACACACACAAAGGGGGGTAAACTGATGGAGCCAGTTACCAGCACTGGGCCCGAAACAACAAGCATAATGAGTTCAGGGGATAGAAGCAGATGTGAACGAAAGCAGGAAGGGGAAGATGAGAGCCACCGAAAACAAGCAACAGGTTTGTATGTCCTAAAGGCATTCTCCTGTTTCCAAAATATCTTGTTATTGAATGTAATTAAAGCAGGCAGATTCACTGCAATGTACAGGAAGGGAGAGAATTGGAGACATACTCATGTAGGAATATTTGGTAACTGTAACCACCACATGCTCTGTTCTAATTCCCCTTCACACCACACTAAATTCTTATTAACGGCTCACAAATAAAAGCACTACAGAGAGAATCAGCCACACCATCATTTTCTAACACTCCTCTGAAAGATCTGTAACGGCTCATTTGAAGGACAGATATTCCATTCCTACATTTCCGCAGGAAAAAGCAGGATAAGTAAAAAAAAAAAAAAAAACACATGAAAAGGTGCCATTCAGCAGGGTGTATTGGGGGTTTGTGAGGCGTGGAGAAGACTCACACCTTCGCTACACCTACAGGGGGGAGGCAGGCAGGAAGCAATCTGAGTCCCTTTCCAAAACCCTTCACCGGATCTGTGCACAGCAGGCACAGTGACACCTAAACAGCTGCTGCTGTCATGAAGCTGCCATGCCAGCTGATTGCGCTCATTGAGAAAAGTGTGCGTGGGAAACACGTGAGAGCCCCCAGAAGTGCCTCAAAAACAATGTGGCAAACCGGGGGCCTTATTAGAACCTTTATATAGAGTGCAGATACAGCATATATTTTAGGGCTCATGCTGCAAGGGATTTCACTTGGCTGCTTTTAGAAAAAATAAAAACATACATTGGAAAATCTGATTTTTTATTTTTATTTTTACAGCAAAACTGTTGCTGCCCCCTGTGCTCTGCAAAGTGCTCAGTGCTTATCTTTAAACACAAGCGTGATTGCTGTCCAGATCTTTTCTATTCACATATCCGGGTTGTTTATTAACTAGGGAAATACTCAACAAACTTATTTCGCTTCCTAATATCCAGAGCTGTTATGGGAGCCTCTTTGTTTAATAAAACATCCTTGCAACCAATGCTGTTTGTCCTTGCGGGGAGCTTTTATTTAGACATGAGAGCAGAGAAAAGCAAGTTAAACAGAATATTGACCAGGCTCAACCAGACTTTCTGGGTTTAATCAGTCGGGCCGCTGTCCTCTTTGTTTCACCTCGTGAGTTATTTAAAGATTTTTAAAATTATTTTAAAATTAAGTTTTGGAAACCGAATGTGGTTGGTTATTTAACAAAAAAATAACTGATCAATATAGGTTTTGTGATTAGTGCCCATATATATATATATGAAGCTGGATGCTGGAACGTTGTAGCTGACAATTAAAATGTTCAGTTTTCAGTTTTATCAATTCATTTTCTTCTTCATTATATATAAATGATAGTGAAAAACAAACTGACGCCCTCCTGGGTATCTGGTGGTGTCGTGCTAGCTCTAACATGGGCTGAATGAGAGGGGCGGGTCAGGGTAACAGGGGAGATGGATCTGGCCAGCTTTACGACCTGAGATCCTGTAAAAAGGGCACATTGCTCAAACAGGGGATTTAACAGCTAGCTCCTAATTACCACAAGTGCTTCTCTATGCAACCGAATAGCCAGAGGTGTGGAGAATTTATTTTTATTCTCACAGAAATGGATATTTACAGCTTTCGTGTTGTCACTCAACACTTTATAAAGCTTTTACACCAGGGCAAAACCCAAATGTATTAACATTGAAAGAGATACTATATGAAATAATAATAATAATAATAATAATAATAATAATAATAATAATAATAATAATAATAATAATAATCTTCTAAAAAAAAAAAAAAATCTGATGCAAAAATATTCAACCAATGCGTTTTGTCCCGAGAACTACAATATGACCGATGGGGTTAAACATAATAATGATTCAAAATTGATAATCAATACAAATAGAAAATGAAGCATGTGGCCACATGTAAAATCTTAAACCCATTTTAATAAATAGTGCAAACCACTTATAAGTGCAGAAATGATTTACATAATAATGATAATCTTAGCTCTGAGTTAATTATCTTTTTTTTATTCCCCAGAACTTGTAATTAAAAGCTACCTGTCTGCCATTATTAAAATGTGTTGCCCAATCTAGCAACTGTATTAATACACTGTGTTAATGCACTGTGTTAATGCACTGTGTTAATACACTGTGTTAATGCTGAGTATTAACAACGATCACACCTAACACCTTCTCGTGAAAATGTTCATGCAGAGTTTAGTAAATGATTCATAATCATGTTTTTGTCTGTTCACAGTGGAGCTGCCTGCATGCCTGCTCCTTAAAGAAAAGATAATAACCTGCTTACTGGACACTGATTCCCTGCTGTGTTCCTTCCACCAAGCTGTTACCATTGACAGTTGAACTGTGGCAGGCTATAATGTGGATTCATGTGTGAACTGCTTCTATTTCAGTATACAAGGGTGGTGTCCATAACCCAATGTTATCTGTTATCTCTCTTCTAAAATATTCATGTTACGTAGCCATATAGCTTTCACCATTCTGCTCTTTGAGACTGGATTTTCAAATATTCCATATTAAAAACAGAACATTGTTTAAATGCATCCCTTGGGTGTGAGTTTGTTTAACAGAAATGTTTGCACACTTAATGGTTCAGCTCATATGTTGCTGTTGTCCTCGGTTCTGTGCAGTGTCTCTAATAGCTTTTCAAACAAGTCGTGATTCCTCCATATGTTCAGATGAGAGGTAGCTGTAAAGCAGCTGTGCAAGCCGGCAGTGTTATTAAGAGTGGGGGTGCAATGCAAACTTCACTCAGATCACAATACCCTGTATTCCTTCTCTAATCTGCTCCTCTAACCGCTCATTCTCCAGAACCACCTACAGCTCTTTGAAACGACCCATACCTTAAAGACAGACCTTGCACATCTCAAAAAAGCTGCTTATCTTGTATAATTTAGCCTCCCTCTCACAAATGTGTCCACTGGCTGTTCTAGGTGATTACAAACTTGTTAGAGTGATTACAGACCGTGTTAACATCACTCATTGGCCCCTCATACTGGTCATGCATACTCTGCAAAACAAAACAAGGTGCCCTTGGGTAAGAACAAGCCACAGCATTCAGCCTTTCTGCTTTGATATATATATGCACAAAAAATGTATTATGTTTCAAACCTTTTCAGGTACAGATTTACTACAAACAGTTATCTTCCAACTCAGGTCCCAAGAGATTAAGGAAGAGGGCTGGGAGAAAAGTGAAAGTATCAGCCTGCTTGTGCAGGAGCTTCTCTTAAACTGCTGTCGAGTTGCTCTAAATCCAGAGGCGGAGCGAAGGATTACACAAGACAGGAGGGTTAACACTTGCATTCCTCGACAAGCCACACGTTAAGAACTTTAAACCCTAGAGGGATTTATAACGCAGTGCCACTGATTTAACTCCCACATGCCTGGGATCATATTTACTGTATCAGTCTCCCTGCTTTTGCAGCCTCCAGCCAGTAAACTGTACAAAAGGTTTTGTTTTTCAAATCAAGTAAATGCTAACTGGTATACTCAAGTAGATGTACAAAGAGTCAAGCAGACTTACATTGCAGCTAGTTTATTAATTAGTGTAATGCAGTAGCGGTTACTTTGTCTACTTGACTTTCTTTCTAATTTCACCAGTAAATGAAAGCAATAGGAATAAGCAATCACATGTGATAATTCCATGACTAACTGAGGTGTCCCTGTATTTAAAAAGACCTAGTTTAATATTTACGGTGAACGCAGATATAAATTAAATTCTGTATCGAGTTGCGTTTACTATTACTGGGTTTTATTTATGGTTTGAATGTTCCGATCAGGTCTTCAGTGTTGTGAGATGTTTGATAAACCACAACAGTCTCAGCATAATAACCCAACTGTGTTTCTTAAACATCCCCTCAAGCTTGAAGCATTTGAGACTCGTCTGTGACGTGTGGATGAGAATCCAGGACAGAGTTAATAGAGGATCAGATGAGCTGAGTGCTTTAGCTCAGGGGGTGACTCCTGATCCCAGTTAGGTTACCTGTTCATATAGGTGGCAATCCCCACTTTCACTAAAGGAGCATGGTTACAGTCCCTGCACACTAAGAGCCTGAAACATCATGGTTACAGTCCCTGCACACTAAGAGCCTGAAACGTCATGGTTACAGTCTCTGCACACTAAGAGCCTGAAACGTCATGGTTACAATCTCTGCACACTAAGAGCCTGAAACGTCATGGTTGCAGTCTCTGCACACTAAGAGCCTGAAACGTCATGGTTACAATCTCTGCACACTAAGAGCCTGAAACGTCATGGTTACAGTCTCTGCACACTAAGAGCCTGAAACGTCATGGTTACAATCTCTGCACACTAAGAGCCTGAAACGTCATGGTTACAGTCTCTGCACACTAAGAGCCTGAAACGTCATGGTTACAGTCTCTGCACACTAAGAGCCTGAAACGTCATGGTTACAATCTCTGCATACTAAGAGCCTGAAACGTCATGGTTACAGTCTCTGCACACCAAGAGCTCGAAACGTCATGGTTACAGTCCCTGCACACCAAGAGCTCGAAACGTCATGGTTACTGTCCCTGCACACTAAGATCCTGAAACGTCATGGTTACAGTCACCTGCACACTTAGAGCCTGAAATAGTCATGGTTACAGTCCCTGCACACTAAGAGCCTGAAACGTCATGGTTACAGTCTCTGCACATTAAGAGCCTGAAACGTCATGGTAACTATTGCAGGCTCTGAGTATTGGTTCTGCTGTGTAGACAGTCACAGTGTAACGGTATTGTGGTTTATTCCAGACTGCTAAAGTATTTACAGGTAGGCGCTTTAGTGTATTCCCCCTCAGTGTATTGGCACTGTGGTTTATTAGGATCTGACAGGCAGCCTGCATTGGTTGTAGGGTGTGGTTTATTAGGATCTGACAGGAGCCTGCATTGGTTGTAGGGTGTGGTTTATTAGGATCTGACAGGAGCCTGCATTGGTTATAAGGTGTGGTTTATTAGGATCTGACAGGCAGCCTGCATTGGTTGTAGGGTGTGGTTTATTAGGATCTGACAGGAGCCTGCATTGGTTATAAGGTGTGGTTTATTAGGATCTGACAGGAGCCTGCATTGGTTATAAGGTGTGGTTTATTAGGATCTGACAGGAGCCTGCATTGGTTGTAGGGTGTGGTTTATTAGGATCTGACAGGAGCCTGCATTGGTTATAATTAGGTGTGGTTTATTAGGATCTGACAGGAGCCTGCATGCATGGTTATAAGGTGTGGTTTATTAGGATCTGACAGGAGCCTGCCTGCATTGGTTATAAGGTGTGGTTTATTAGGATCTGACAGGAGCCTGCATTGGTTATAAGGTGTGGTTTATTAGGATCTGACAGGCAGCCTGCATTGGTTGTGGTTTATAGGATCTGGTGTGGTTTATTAGGATCTGACAGGAGCCTGCATTGGTTGTAGGGTGTGGTTTATTAGGATCTGACAGGAGCCTGCATTGGTTGTAGGGTGTGGTTTATTAGGATCTGACAGGCAGCCTGCATTGCTGACAGGCAGCCTGCATTGCATTGGTTGTAGGGTGCATTGGTTGTAGGGTGTGGTTTATTAGTAGGGTGTGGTTTATTAGGATCTGACAGAAGCAGCCTGCATTGGTTGTAGGGTGTGGTTTATTAGGATCTGACAGGAGCCTGCATTGGTTATAAGGTGTGGTTTATTAGGATCTGACAGGAGCCTGCATTGGTTATAAGGTGTGGTTTATTAGGATCTGACAGACAGCCTGCATTGGTTGTAGGGTGTGGTTTATTAGGATCTGACAGACAGCCTGCATTGATTGTAGGGTGTGGTTTATTAGGATCTGACAGGAGCCTGCATTGATTGTAGGGTGTGGTTTATTAGGATCTGACAGACAGTCTGCATTGGTTATAGGGTGTGGTTTATTAGGATCTGACAGACAGTCTGCATTGGTTATAGGGTGTAGTCCCTGACAGTTTACTTTTCCAGCTTTTCTCACACAGCCCACACACACTGTGACAAAAGACTTGCCCTGGCTTGTTGTGATGAGCACAATGAAACTACACAGCATAGCACAATGAAACTACACAGCATAGCACAGTGAAACTACACAGCATAGCACAGTGAAACTACACAGCATAGCACAGTGAAACTACACAGCAGCCAGCTGAGGTGTTAGATCCCTTTGGGCTGATTGTTTGAAATGCAAAGCAGGGTTTAATCACTCGGGTGCCAGAGCAGCAGGTGACTGTGGTTTACTGAACACACAAGGAGTGCCTGCTAGTTCACTTCTGCTCTCTCTCTCTCTCTCTCTTGCATTCTACAGATCTGTTTGTCTCCCTTCTTATCAGCCAGTGTTCCCCGCTCTCTCTTTCATTCCCTCCCAGCAGCCTGTTTTCTTCCCATTCTTCAACCTTTCATTCTTTTTCTCTTTCTTCCTCCCTTTACTATCAATGCTTTCATCCTCTCATCCCTCTCTTGGTTTGGTGGCATGCACAGTCTTCTGCCAGGTTTCTTTGTGTGTTTATTGCCCCTTCTTCATCTCTCACTCTCTCCTCTTACCGCTGCGGTACTTCTCTTTTCCCTTCTCTTCGTTTATCTGGTGCTGTCTCTCCTGTCTTCCTATCTGTCCTCTATTTCTCCTCTATCTCTCTTCCCCTTGTTCAGCTCCGATGGACACCGGGCACTCATTTTTTGAGACTCTAAACCCCAATCGCAAAACTTTTCTGAATACATAAAGATAGCAGCTGATCAATCTAGGACAGAGTGTTATCTGCGAATGACTGAGACCAACAAGCAATGCCACAGAAAGGTTAAACAAGCATTGGACGAGATTTGCAAGATTTACACAGAGAGTACAGCAGAACATGTAAATGAACGTTCTGTCCAGACTGTATTATCTTTGGGCCAACATGGGGGAGAGGAATATTCGAGTGCCGTACCATCAGAGGGGTGTCAGTGTTAAGAACATGAAATATTTAAACAAAAGGTAAACAAAAAGGTACAAAATAAAACATATTGAAGCACTCATAAGGTACAGCTTTGTGAGCAGGGCCTACTGAAGATAAACAGGGAAGGGATATTGGTTGTATTGGTGCTGTAACTTTGTTTTAAATGAAAGAACAATTAGAAAACCCTTAGAAATAACCACAGCATATTCTTACACAGCAATATACTGTACTGTGAGATCTTACTTGATTAATTATTTTAAGGAAGGCATACCTGAGGCATTGGCCCCATAGCCCAGCCTGATTGGAGTGTGGACCCCAACAGGATTTATAATCAAAAAGGACCCCAGAAGAGAGCAGGGCTCCCCAATTTCCCTGAAATAATCTGTATCTCTAAAACACTTTACTTTTAAATATAATAATAAAAAACTGCAGTATCAAAATACATTTCAAATAAAGTAAAATAAAGGGGGCTATACTTGAACCTTACACATGCTCATGTGTTGTTGTAGTATTTGTCAATAATAATAATAATAATAATAATAATAAATAATAATAATAATAATAATAATACAGCTTTTGGAGTGTAATATTTTCCTTAGAGACTTGCTACAGCTATGGGAGACGCTCTGTATTCTAAGAGAATGCTGTAAGGGGACAGCTATGATGAAAATGTTTTGCCTCCAAAGTATTGGCAGGTTCCTATGCTTCTGACAGCTCCTTCACAGGAATAAGCACCCCTTGGTGAAAATTACCACAGCTGACCCTGTGCGTGCAGCCTTTTCCTATTTAAATGAACATTTCATACCGACTGGGAAACTGCATATTGAGGCACTTTTCTTTGGTGGGTGCTTTATTTTCTGCTTATAGTCGTGCTGTTCTGCCAGAAAATAAGCCCAGTTTAAATTGGAGGACTTAAGAGACTCTTTGCTTTGTAATATTTATTCATTGAGGTTTGTCAGGCTTGTTACCACACTACCTCAACTATCTTTTTCAAAGACCACCTTATAATTCACACTTGCACAACATTCGTGCCTCCCTGGAAATAATGGGCAAAGGTTTCCTGCAGTCTGGAATAGTTTACCACTAGTTGTATGAGTATGGAGAAATTATAACTAATAAAAATTAGTTTGAAATAAATTAGACAAACTTTTCAACTTGTTGGTGTTTGTTTTGTCATGTGGATTAACGTTCACTACAGAGGGACAGAGACCACTGAAATCACTACAGAGGGACAGAGACCATTGAAATCACTACAGAGAGACAGAGACCATTGAAATCACTACAGAGGGACAGAGACCATTGAAATCACTACAGAGGGACAGAGACCATTGAAATCACTACAGAGAGACAGAGACCATTGAAATCACTACAGAGGGACAGAGACCATTGAAATCACTACAGAGGGACAGAGACCATTGAAATCACTACAGAGGGACAGAGACCATTGAAATCACTACAGAGGGACAGAGACCATTGAAATCACTACAGAGGGACAGAGACCATTGAAATCACTACAGAGGGACAGAGACCACTGAAATCACTACAGAGGGACAGAGACCATTGAAATCACTACAGAGGACAGACAGAGACCATTGAAATCACTACAGAGGGACAGAGACCATTGAAATCACTACAGAGGGACAGAGACCATTGAAATCACTACAGAGGGACAGAGACCATTGAAATCACTACAGAGAGACAGAGACCATTGAAATCACTACAGAGAGACAGAGACCATTGAAATCACTACAGAGGGACAGAGACCATTGAAATCACTACAGAGGGACAGAGACCATTGAAATCACTACAGAGGGACAGAGACCATTGAAATCACTACAGAGGGACAGAGACCATTGAAATCACTACAGAGGGACAGAGACCATTGAAATCACTACAGAGAGACAGAGACCATTGAAATCACTACAGAGAGACAGAGACCATTGAAATCATTGCACTGGATTTGAACACAGGCCAATTCATTGTAACCCCTGTTTCATAGCTCCTCACATTGCTGTCCTTGTGTGGCATTGGATTTTAATCCTGGTATGTGTCATTGCCATCCACACATCCACACACTGCCATCCACTCCTAGGGAAAAAAGAGCTTCCTTTGGGATTCAGCTAGATCGGAATCCCCCTAAACACACACACACACACATACACACACACGCACGCACATATGAACACACATACACACACACACACACACATGCACTTACACACACACGCACACACACACATGAACACACATACACACACACACACACACACACACACACACACACACACACACACACACACACATGCACACACACACACACACACACACACACACACACACACACACACACACACACACACACACACACACACACACACACACATGCACACACACACACACACACACACACACACACACACACACACACACACACACACAACACACACACACACACACACACACACACACACACACACATGCACACACACACACACACACACACACACACACACACACACACACACACACACACACACACACATACACACACACACACACACACACACACACACACACACACACACACACACACACACACACACACACACACACACACACACACACACACACACACACACACACACACACACACACACACACACACACACATACACACACACACACACACACACACACACGCACCCACACACACACACACACACACACACACACACACACACGCACGCACACACACACACACACACACACACACACACACACACACACACACACACACACACACACACACACACACACACACACGCACACGTGCACACACACACACGCACATACACACCCACCCGCGCATACACACACACACACACACCCACACACACATACACACACACGCACGCACACACGCACACATTCACACACATGTTTGCATTCCTATATTTGTGGGCACTTCTCATTGACTCTTACTATATTTTTATTTTCTATTTCTAATGTCAGTCAAACAACATTCAACACAGGGTGAAAGTTGACAAAAACTAAATCTTTTTTTCTTAAAGCATATTTAGTTCATAAAAAAGTGTTTTTATGAAGGGGGGAAAATGTCGTTTTTTCAGGAGTTACTATCTTTGTGGGGACATTTTCTCAAATTTTGTCCCCACATTGATAGTAATACCTGCCCCCCCCATACACATGCTCCTGTATTCCAATCAAGGGTAATTTCAACTCATTGCATTTAGGTAAGCCAGTATGTCTGTTAGTCTTTATAGCATGTCCTCTCCTTAACTCCTCTGGGTTTGTGTTTCTGTGTGTGTGTACTCTCAGTACCCCCCACCCACCCACACGCAGATATGGATGTGTTTACAACTTTATCTAATTCTGCTTCCCAGATCTCTTCATTTCTTAAGCTAAGCAGACTCTATCTTTCCCAATGCAGAAGCAGCAATTAAAAGCAGTGGTGGAAAGGGCTTATTTAGCACTTGGAGTATTCTCTGTCAGACCCAATCGTTAAAAACTTGGGACAGATTAGACTGGCCTAATTGAATTAGAGTTTCATTTACTGCTGCTTTGTTTTTCAGGATGAATGGGGCCAGATAAGAGGAAGCTGGCTAGTCAAGGGGACAGACGGAGATAGCAGAGGGAGGGGAGTATTAAAAGGCATCAAGTTTGATAACCCAGCAGTCCTGCACAGTCGATGTAGGTGAGTCGATGTAGGTGATGTTCGAGGTTATAGAAAACTCAAACACCCTCTATCCTTCTGTCCTCTGTCTGCCTGTGTCTCTCCAGCAGGGACCCCATGGGTGGGGCGGCTTGAGAGCCAAGCGCTTGTTTCGGAAAAAGAGGCTACAGACCCAAGCCTTGATATCCATCTATAAAGGATCTGCAGAGCATTGGCAAAGCAGAAGAACTGGGCTTTTCAGGAGCATTTACGCATTAAAACAATTTAGAAAAGATGTAATACAAAGTAACATCAATAGTATAATGTATGGGTCAGGATATATTCTCACACAATAATATATGTCTTGAGTTGGTTTGGGGAAGTAATTATTACCAGCCCAAAACCAGCTAGAGACCGATATTATTGTGTGGCAATAATATATACTGACCCATGTGTTATATGATATATTCTATGCTTCCTCCTCCTATTTAAAAAGCTTTTCATTACAAGTGAAAAGTTGAAGTGGCGAGGGGATTAACCTCATTGTCCCTAACAACCCCAGTCAGCTGCCCAGGTGAAGGTGGTGCTGCTGGGACCACTGGCCATCTGTGCCGTGTGGTACTGGGTCTTAAAATATTCACTGTGCTGTGTCATCCCAAACATTTAATAAGAGAGGCATCTACAAGGCTTGATCCCTCAAGCCGAGAAGATTTCTTTTTTCTTTCTTCTTTTCGTTTTTAAGCTTATAGCTATGTGTTCATGCTGGCTGGCCCGACGCAGTTGTCATGGCGACAGAGAAAGAGAGAAGAGCGAGTGTCGGAGACAGAGAGAGGTCATTTCTTTTCCGAGTGGCTTTGACGAAAGTCAGCCCTCCTGAAAGGAGATGCCTGCTTCTTGAGAAAGGACATCAATTCCCAGCCATGAGCCTCAAGAGAGCAATTTCATGGCAGCTCTGGCTGTGTTTAGTGGCCCAGCTTGAGTCTAATTGGGTCAAGCCGAGGCCTAGTGAATTTCTCCAGTCGTGAATAAGCCTCAGTGTGACTGCTGGCACCCTCCAGTGAATAAGCTCTCTTTCCTGGTAAGAAGGATGAACAAATGACCCCTCTTTCAGTCCAACGCATGTTTATCAAGCAAGGTTGGCAAAGAGCTCAGTGTTTTGGATTGTTTTTTTTTGTTTGTTTATTCGCTCATGAAAAGCGCTGGCCTGCTGGTAATTGTGTTTGTTGGCAAGCGTATCAATATTCCAAACTACACAAATTGATCACCCATTATTTTATCATTCTCTACTTGGCTACATGTGGGGGAATCTACCAATAGATGAATCTGTGCAACTGGCACTGTCCCTTAGTGAAAACAATATAATTTGAATACTACTAACTAGAACTAAAATCTCCAGAACAGTGGACCTGAAACAGTAGAACACTAGTACTCATATGGTACCATTGTTCTGCGAGGAATTAGCAGTGCTCATTGGTTCACGCCCTTATGAGATCAATTTCCGTACAAAACGTGAACTGTCAGTGTCTCATAAAATAAAACACCCTAGTGGGATAGATGAGACATGAGCCTATTCCATCTCAAAGGTCTCTCCCCTAGTCCCCTCGTGGATGAATGGCCGGAGAGTGCTTTTCTAATGAATGTTTTATCTGCAGCGGGAGACTGTGTTTATTGATCAGCAGGGAACAGCCAGTGACCGCGACGAGAGGGCTGCCGCTATAAAAAGAGCTTGTAGACGTTTATGGGTAAAGTGCTTGAGTTCCCTCGCGTGGGCTGTAAATTTAAACCAGGGGAAAAACTTTGTGAAGTAGTGCTGGCAGAGTACAAATAAATTATCAGAGCCTCTGTGATCTGTGTCCTTTTGTCAGGATGAAGAATTCGATTTGGTCTTAACTTCACTGTTGGCTATAAACATCTTTTTATTTCTATTTTGTGGCTGAGAAAAAAAAAAAAAAAAAAAGATTGTTCTTGCTTCAACCCTACAATCACTAACATGGATGTGCAGAAACAGCGGTTATTCAGACTTCAAATTAAATGCAAAAGACTTTTCCTACTCCATATAAACAACAAACAATGCAACAGTAAATATGTCCCATCGATTCATTATTCTGTTACAATGAGTTTCAATAGCAGCAGGAGGAAACAGGAGCAAACAGGACTGTGAACCCAGAAATCTGTGGGTGGAGGTCTTCCATATAAATACATATATTCAGATCATTTTACTTTCTCTGCCTGATAGTGCTAGTCCCCTGATTATTATTATTATTATTATTATTATTATTATTATTATTATTATTAAGTTATTAGTAGTAGTAGTAGTATTGATATTATTATTGTTTTAGTAGTTTTCGTTTTAATAGTATAGTGAAGAATAGTGGACATAAATTCTCTATCAAAACCTATTGTTTTGACAGGAAACACAGTTGCATTTAGTTTATTTAAATAAAAACACGCACAAAGCGAGCAATCCGGAGCCCTCAGCAATTACTTAATGCGCTGTCAATTAGGGCAAGTGTTTGTGGTTGCTGGCCTGTGTCTCAAACCTGTAAATGCAGCCTCCCAGGCTCTTTGAGGAGAGGTAAGCCCACAGCTCCAGCAACTGAACAAATACAGGGAAGAATAAGAAGGAAATGGAGGTAGTGTCGCCAGACTGCAACTATCCACAACAACAACGGCAGTGACCACAGCTGTGTGCTTTTTAAATTCCACTCTTGCATAAAATGTAAGTGCCACGGTGTCAGTCAATAAGTTCCTTGCAGTGTTGAGAGAGTTCGGAAACAATACTATGCTTGCAGCCACAAAGTGCTGAGGGACAGCTTTGGGTACCGCTAACATTAAAGTAAGGACCACAAATCCAAAACAGTTCCAAAAGAAAATAGCTGCTAATACTATGATATTCCATTGAGATTCTAAAATAAATGTTGCTGTCATCTGCTTCAAATTATCACTTACGAGATATTCAGATGCCATTCCTTGAAATTCCTTGTGTCACATGTCATATAAAGTATAAAACCAGCTCAAACCTTAAACTGTATCCTTTGGCAATAAAATCATTTGAATTGAATTTAAATGCCATTTTATTTAGGAGGTTTGGAGGAGGCAGTGAAGGAACTGAATGTGGCTCTTGCTGTTTAAGGCTGCCGATTACCTTAAATAACAGACTAGAATTATTTTTAAAACCTCCAAATTGAATTAATCAGGTTTCCTATTAATGTGCTCTAATCAGGTGCGCTGGCTTGTAAGAGCTCAATCCACAGTAATGAGGTTTCATGTGATTGCAAAGATCTCAGCGTTCCAGCATAACCCGAGGTTGCAGAATGCATGTAATTGTAATTAGATTGCACTTTAAAGCATAGAAAGATAATGAAAGCATTCCATGAATCTTGCGGTCACTGCAGAGTACGTGCTAGTCTCATTCTGGAGCAGTGCATGTTGATGAGGGGATTGACACCAGCAATAGCAGGGAAAGGTTGCTTCAGAGAACATTATGCTAATTCAAGACACTGAGCTTGAATTATTGCTTTCTGGTTAGGTTTCTACTGTCACTGTTAAGAAAGAAAGAAAGAAAGAAAGAAAGAAAGAAAGAAAGAAAGAAAGAAGTGGGTCCATTTTCTATATAAGCGTATGCACTGCACTTTGCATTGCTTTCTCTCATTTGAGCAAGGTGGTGCTGTGAAGAGGTCAGTCCCTCTGCTGTAATCCTCTTCGCAGTCTCTTTATTTTCCTAAAGAGAAAAGGGCTACAGTTCTCAGTAATGCTGTTCTTGTTGTTCTAACGCAGGAGGTCAGCTCTGGGGCACAGGGAGGAAATGAGCTGTCTTTACAAGCAAATAAATCAATAAATAAATAACCTGTTTTTTTTTTGTGGTGAAATAACCTTTAAAAAGGTGTGGAGTGAGAGCTGGCAGGTATTTCTGTAAACGGCGTGTCCTGTCGGAAACTCAGCCTTAATCAGATACTGAGAATGGCAGCCCGTTCATTCACCTTGTTCACCACAATAGAAAAACACACACCTAGGAGGGCACACACAACAGAGTTATTACAGGCTCGTTCTTTCGTAGCAGTATGACCTCGTTTGGACTACCGTTGTGGATACCTTTTCAATTGGAAATGCCATCTGATACTGCTAGCTGAGGAAAAAAAGAGACATTGAGTCTGTTTTACTATATAGGTGAATAAAAAAATAAATAAATACCTGCATCTGCACACTTGTTTTCGCATGTGCAGTTCCTGTAAATGTGTGTGTGAGTGGGTGTGTGAGATTACATATAGAAAAAAATGTTTTAAAAGAAAACTTTCGACTATTCAATTCAATCAAAGTCTCGTAAACACTATAAACCAATATGTGTGTGTGTGTGTGTGTGTGTTTCAGTGAAGTTTCTCTTTAGATCTGATCTTTCCCTGGACCCTGCATTTGTGTGTCAGCCAGTGTGCGTGCCTGAGATGTAAAATTCGTTTTCAAAGTGGTCGCTTCTGTTCACAAACACATTCCATTGGCCACACCCACTCTTTCCTGCCTGCCTGTCTGTCTGTCACCAGCCCTGCACACCTGCACCTGCAGCTTCCTCCACAGAGATGACACCTTAGTTAGCGTCTCCCTGATCGGCACATTCCCACCTGTGTGAGAGCGCCACAACTGAAATAATATCACAAAGGAAACCATTGCAATGCCAGTGTACTACACTGAGCAAACCCAAGCAGAACCATGCACCAGCCACGGCTGTACTACAAAGGGTTTGCTATTGCACAGGTCCTGCCGTACAAGCAGTGTGTATTGGTTTCACTGGTACATGAAATTTGTACCACTGTGGACTACTCTACAAATGGCTTTATTGTAGATACCTTTGATATAGGATTGCCCTTAGTGCCATTGGCAACACTGGCTTACCACTGTGTCTGTGTCCTTCTTTATAAAGAAGGTGAGAACAGGTGTGTGTGTGTCTCTCTGTATTACTAAAGCTTCAGGGCAAGTGGCAACAAGTTAAAACCCAGAACAGGAACAATAAGCGGTAACATGAAACAGAACAGCTCAGCAGTCAACGTGATTTTGACTTTTCTTTTTTGTGGTTTGAAAGATAAACGGAAGAGGTGCATTCCACAGCGAAGGACTGGGATTGCAAATCCTTATCATTGCTGACTTATCAGTGTTCACGAGGAGGATGGAGGCAAGAGAAGATAACAAAAAACGTTACTATATACATATGAGAGAGAGAGAGATGCACAGACAGACAGACAGACAGACAGACCGAGAGTATGTTTTGCATTTGTGCATTGTATATCGGAATTCATTTTGCTTCCTCATAATATCACAATTACCAGATGCGTTATTCATGGTTGGGCCCTGTTGACGGTGAATGGGACGTGCATTATACTTTACTGTTAAAGTTATGTAGAAATACTAAAAGAAAGCTAGTATAACTCTGAAAAAACATTTTTCATTGAAGTCTTTATCTTTGCTATAAAAGGAGCAATTCAATATCTGACAATGTTATAAAACCGAAACAGCAAGGCAGCTGTGTTGCATTTCTCTGACATGCAATCTTGAATTTAAAAAACAATCCTTTTGAAACACATTCTGTATCCAGTTTAATCGTAGAAAAAAAAGTAATCTTGAAATAATGCTTCTTGAACTTAAGGAATTTTGACTTGGACATGCTGTCCTCGTTGGCTTCACTTTTTGGGCGCACATACTCTGAACTCTGTGCCAGTAACCTTAAATTTATCACGTCCATAAACAAAAACAAAACTGCTGAAAAACCTAGACATCCCAGAGTGCGACTTCAAATTATAACAACCAAACAAAAAAAAAACAGAGAAAGATGGAAAGGAAGGAGAAAAAGGTCTGATAGTTTGAGGGCAAAATCAATAGTAGTAACTGAAAGGTATCTTGTGTAATAACCAATCAATCCAGTCAGAAAATGACCTGCCTGAGTGTCCATCAATCATGCTGTCATTGTTATTACTCCCGTTATATAAGGTCTGGACCCCAGCGGTGAGTCTAAACATAACAGGCACCATGTAGAGAAGAAGAGACACAGAGGGTTTCTCATTTATTTATATATTTACATTCTTTGAAAACCTAGCCCATTATGCATAGATAAAAATTGTTTTAATGAAATCGATATAGTTCTGTTGCTGTCGCTGTAAACTGAATCCTTTTCAGCTGCTGATAAATATAAAATATTTGTAAAGCTGCTTGTAACAATACAGAGAGCGAGAGAGAGTGAGAGAGAGAGAGCGAGAGAGAGAGAGAGAGAGAGCCGAGAGAGAGAGAGAGAGAGAGAGAGAGAGAGAGAGGAGAGAAATCATGCGAAATCACTTGTCATGTCAATGACAGACTAAGTGTAGTTCAGAGTGATGGATGGCTGCCAGACACAGTTATCTGTTTGTGTTAAACTCTCTGTCTCAACTTGATCAGATCTGTCTAGAGTCTCATTAAAATGTAGAAACTCAATATCTTAAATTGTATTTAGTAGATTCAACCATTGATATTATCCAGTAATTCAGATCATCAGATTTGAGTAGGGTTGTGGAAAATGTGAGCACTGGTTCGGGTAGGTATAATTAATCACCATGGCAACGGTGCATTGACCCCAGATGCTAGTCATTTATTGGGGGTGAAGCCAAGGTGACCCTGACTGATGACAGGTAGATGGAGTGTCTGATGACAAAGAAGGGAGAACATAAAAGACAATAACAAACCATGCACTTTTGTTTGGACAACATGCTACAGGTCAAAGTTCAGAACAACAATAAGAACATTCTGAAACAACAACTGCATCGATACTTTATGCTGTGCCTCTAGATGGATCTAAACTTTAGCTGAGACATACATACAATACAAGCCTTGGCATTCAGATAAAGCATGGATTATTATTCTTTAATCAGACGCCAGTGCAGTGCTGACCTGGCTACACAGAGCAGCTATTCCCCATATTATCAGCAGAATTGGGGAAGCACTCCATCATCCTATGAGAGCAGGGGGCAGAGGAGGAGACGCAGATGTTTCTCACATCTGGAAAACTAATCCGCTTCCCGTCTGGAAAATGTAAAAATACCATCAATTTTGCCTGAAACAAATGTATATGAAAACGCCCCTTACATAAAAGTAGATTTATATAAAACATATATTATAGTAGAAAGCTTTATTTAATTTGAAAAAGGGCCTTATTCACATGTATCTGTTCAGACTGTTGTTACAGAAGCCTGAAATGTCACTCAGCACTATTCTTGCAGAGGGATGGTATGACCATCGTCCAATCAGCATAGTGCTTGTGGGCCATTCCATATTGTAAGTCATCAATATTAAACTACTGGCTAGTCCAAGACTTCCCAATGACCAAAAGTATGTGCATTAGAATAGGACCACAAAGGTCTTGTCATTAGTATCAACGATCTCAGCGTAACAAACATGCCATTTGAGTTAATGGACTGGCCGTCATCCTGGGGTTGGGATCAATTCCCTTTTAATCAATTCCAGTTCCAATTCCATTGAAGGGCTTGGAATTGGAATTGATTAAAAGGGAATGAGAATTGGAACTGGGAATTGATTTAAAAAAAATTAAATTGGAAAAGGAATTGGAATTGAAAAAAGGGATTTGATGCAGCTCAACTCTCCTGGCACAGCAAAGGTTCTTCCCCCACAATGGAGCCCCCATCAGATACAGTTCAGGGTTGATTTTAAGGTCCTGATTATAACTTACAAAGCCTTAAATGGTATTTTAATCCCATATGTTCCTAGACGGACAGTCCGATCCCAGGATGCTGGGTTGCTTGCTGCTCCAAAACATTTTTTTAAAAGAACATAGGTGGCAGAGCCTTCAGCTACAAGGCCCCTAAACTATGAAATGACCTGCCTAGTTCTGGAATGAAAGCAGCTTTTTAAACCAGACTGAAGACACATTTTTATAATCTATCTTATTTGTTCTAAAATGATTGTGGTTTTCTTTCTCTCTTTTGTTTATTTTATTGTATTGTGTTTGGACTGTTTTATTGTATTTACTGTTTTTATCGCTTATCGTTACTCCATTTAAAGCTGTCAGTATACTGCTTTGTCCATGTAAAGTGCTTTGTGGCATATTTATTGCGATAGGCACTATATTAAATAAAGATTGATTGGTTGATCGATTGAAATATGAGCACACGTGCTGAAGGAGCCTCCATGTTCTGTATAAGCACATCTTCAGCTTAATAAAGAAATCTGCTAACACGCTTCGAGAATATTAAGCCTTTGTCTGCAGAGGACATTGTGATGCAGCTCGGGGAAGACAATGCAGTTCTAGTAGTTGCTGCCAACGAAGATCGACTGAAATGTCGCTTGTGGAACCAGAGCCCCACGGTGCTTGGCAATGGGTTTGAACCTGTATGTCCCCCTGGCAGGAGGAGAGCTTAGATCTGTCAGGTTACACTCAGGGTATTGTTTCATTTATTCCGTGCTAATCCTCCAAACATTTTAACAAACTGATGCAATATAATGCTATCAATCTACTAAGCCTTCTACATTTAGTGCCAAGTTTCTTTAATTTTTTTTTATAGGAGGAAATATAATACTAAAAACAGACAAATCCCAATCCTGTCGCTGAAGGAAAAGTCGTTAACTATTATTAATATTATTATTATTTTGGTTCTCTGCCACTAATTGCAACATTCCAAAGTACTGAAGACGACTTTGAAATAATTAAAATTGAAAACAAACAGAGAAAATCATGTTTCAAAACTGAAGATAAACCAACTTACTGAGGAGATGGGAGGTGCTGTTTGGAAAGAAATTGATCTATATCTATTTATCTGAAAGAAATTCATAAATCAAAATGCCTGAATACTTTTGATCATATGACTCTGAGAGAGAGAAAAGCCCAAGAACTTCTGTGACTCGCTGTGTCTGAGCTATTTATCTGCACTGTGCAAACATGTTCCCTGCTGTATCGAATGCCATCCACTGCTGAACCCTCCCCTGATTAAAGGGCTCTTGCACAATGGGTTAGAGAATATACAGCACCTAATGCATCCAGAAAACAAAGCCCTCTAATGTTTAACAGCACAAATAGATTTCCCATCCACAACAGCATTCAAATGATGGAGCAGAGATATTATTAACTTTTTTTTTTTCTTTCTAGTATGTCGTGGCTGGTTAGGTAGTAGATATATTTTCTGATGGCTTCTAGCTACTTAGCAGGATGTCTAGGGAACTTTGCAAGCAGGCAGCTCTGAATGAGCTCGGTGAATCATACATCAGAGTCTAGTAGCAGAAAGCAGAGCAAGCAGACAAGCACAGTGGATGCTATACAGACTGTAGAAAGGAGACCTAGACAGTGAGGTTGCCTGTCTTAAACATTGAGATGAACTATCCACAAATGATTAATAGCTATTTTTTTTTACCAGGAATTTCAGAATTTTTACCAGGAAACTCATCCAGGCCGGGCTGAATAAGATAAGGATGTCTTACTTGTCTGAGACAGTGCTTATTGTTTATAGATCTACGTGTATCATCCCTGAAGCGGATGATCTTTCGTATGCAACGGGACAGGGAGTAAACCAGAGAGCTGAATAGCGTGGAATTCCCATTTACAGCAGCTGTATTTGTATGTAACTGAGTGTGATTGGTAAATGGCTTGCAGTGTAGCCCTCCACTGTTAATTTCAATGGGCTTTCTCATTGTAATCCCAGTTGAGTTACATCTGATTTTAATTTGTGTCTGACAATGCCTGGGCCGACCTGGTTTTGGGACGAGTTGACTGTTACCAATCATGAGTCAAGCTAGGACAAGAGGAAAACCCGAATAGAAAGAGGTCATACTGTATCTTTTATTCCAGGCTGTATCATTAAAAGCAATAATTTTTGTAGTGTATTAGTGCAGTTTTCCCATGCTTTTCCCATGGTTTATACTATCAGTTTTACCATAGTTTACCCTGGTTTGCCATGTTGATTACAATGCTTTACCATATCTTGCTATTCTTTACAATGCTTACCCATGCTTTATGATTTGTGACATTGCTATACTTTTACTGTGGGAAGATTGTATAAGGGAGATAATGGCCTAGATGTGTGCCTGGCTCAACCACTCATTATGTGAATCTGTGAAATATCCCATTTGTTTAAAGAACAAAAAACTGCTGCCTGAGGATCTAGCCTTTCCAGCCTGTTTCAGATATCAATGGTACATAAGGAGCAGGAGCAGCAAACTCCACCATGAATACATCCAGACCAGAAGGTAGTGATTCTGTACTACAGTTAAAAAACATAATTTCCATATGCTCATATTGCAGAATAACAGCCTTCGCTTTGTGGGTTTGCAAAAGTATGATTATTATTATCTATTATTATGATAAGTTGTTTGGTAAATTGGTCAAAATGAATGTCATGAGTCTGAGAATGAACTGCTGGTTTGGAGTTTTCAATACATGCACCAGCAGCCTGACATTGTACTGTATATCTTAATGTGTCTGGGAATGAGAGTGTTGTAGGGGTGGCAGTGTTGGACAATGTGAGAGACAAGACTTCAAAATAGATTCACTGATTCTAATGTATTGTGTTTGTGCTACAGTATATGTAGGCTCCTGGGCCATTATAGCTGATATAAAGATATACCTGTACAGTATATTGTGTTCATGTTTCATAACTCATGTCAGTATGTGTCAGATTGGAAATCTCAGGCATGACAAGAACTGGGTTATCCTTAACATTTATTAACTGGTCATGCTGGTTTGAGAGACTGCAATGCTTTCTTCTTCTTCTTCTTCTTCTTCTTCTTCTTCTTCTTTAAACATTGTAAATTGTCAATTTAAAGTCCCCTTACTATAAAGTTCAAAAGTCAGGTGATCATTGTCTACACTATCAAATTGCTGTAAACCTGCACTGGAAAAAAAAAAAAAAAACAGATTTAACAAACAGAGAGAGAGAGAGAGAGAGAGAGAGAGAGAGAGAGAGAGAGAGAGAGAGAGAGAGAGAGAGAGAGAGAATACTCTATCAAGCTTTGGCTCAGTTTTAATGGTTTCCACCTGCAATTATGTCAGTCTGCACTCAGACTTTATCTATCACAGTGGAATCTCACTGATTGTGCTGGTGCAGGCCTGTCTCTGGAAATGATTAATTCAGCGTTTTGACAAGTTACAGGCCATTAAAGCATGCAGATAAGGTGGAGAAAAACACCTTGCAAGAATGATGTTCTTCTAAACCAAGACTGAGTGAGTGCCAAGCCCTGGAAAAATGAAGCATAAACATGTAGGTGCTGGTGCTGAAAGGAAAAAGAAAAAATACAGATATTGACTTTAAAAAGAAAGAAAGAAATTAAGTTTTCTTTAAAGTGGTGGCTTAATCTATGAAATGTGGACTAAACTTAAAAAAATAGGAACGTACTTTAACGTTTTAAGCCCCAGGTTTCCATTAACTTAATTTGTGTTTAACTTCTACCTTTATTTGTTATGCTCTTACAGTTAGCAGTATGCATTACAGCTAAAGCGAATTCATCTTTCAAGCTTAGCCCTCCAGCCATGTTAACATCTGCATGTTTATAACATGTGTAACCTCGCAACCACAATCTACGAGTACATTCCATAGAGTTTCATGGGTCAACACTTTACATTAAGTGTGTCTAATGACTGTGTAGGTGTACTAACATATCATTACAGTGTTATTATGCATAGTGTAAGTACACAGTTGTATCAGAAGAGTGTTAGAGTTAGGTTTAGACTCTGGTTATATATCATTGTAATTGTGTAAGTACACATGTTTTTACAAAGTATCTACTATGAAAATACACAGTAATTAGAGACATTTAGTATTATTAAATATTAGTATAATTGTGTACTAAAGGTGTTAAAGCTCATGCTGTTTGCACAGCTGCCTGTATCAGAAGTCAGTATCATTCTCTAGGCGTAGAGCTCAGCCTGCCTGGGGTCTGTTTTCATGTGCCGGCCTCTTGTTATCATATGAGTTACCTCTTGAACTTAGATAAATCCCAAATCTAAACAGAGCTTAAATGAGCACGAGCGATGAGAAAAACTAAAGAAGCAGTTCCTCCCAGCACTGAATGTCTATAGCGATGTTTATCAAGGGGTCGCCCCTGATGGGAACCCTAAAGTACAGAGGGCCTCATAACTATAATAAGCATCTTGATCATTGCAAGTGGGCTGGTAAACCTGCCACTAAACTGAGAAGGCTTCAGCTTGCAGAACGCAGCTGCCAGACTGCTTTCCCACACTCGTCTTTCTCAGCATATTATTTTAGTGCTCAGGTCCTCACACTGGTTACCAGTGAGTTACCCAATTCATTTTTAAAAGTTGCCCTACCAATTTATAAGCTCCTTCATGGATTAGGGCCATCCTATCTCCAAGAACTACTAACTCTGTATATTCCTACTCATTCTTTGAGATGAAGAAAATGCAGAAATCAAGAAACAATTGTCTTAAATCAGCTGGAGCCAGAATTGTTTTGCTGTTGAGCTCCTTGCTTGTGGAACTCTATTCTGGTCTGACAGGGTGAAACGTCAGACAGGGTGAAATGTTGGATTCATTTAAGTCTAAATTGAAAACATACTTTTTTTTTTAATGTGCTTTTATAAAATTGGTTGTAGCTGGAGTGTACTGTACATATTAGCTCTCTTGTTTTGTGTTTAATTTTGTACAGTGCTCTGGGATTCCATGGCATAAGGGCGCAATATACAAATATGTTTGTGTTGTATTATATTGTCAGTATTTAGTGCAAATTATTTAAATTTTATTCCCATAATCCCCTAGCTGTCATAGTTAGTTCCCTCCTTGCCTCAGATGCCATTCTTGTCATGGGGCTCTTTGTCTACCTGACCTGCAGAACTCTGTTTTATTCCAATGGTATATAAAGGACAAGCACATTTGCCTAATTGGAGAAGTATTGGAGGTCAGATTTCAGTGGCAGTCAGCAGGTGATTGACAGCTCGCAGTTCTTGGGGTATATTAGTGCTAAGCAGGGACACATTTCCCTGCCTCTACAAGCCCCAGGCAGAGAGAGACAGAGAGCGGGAGAGAAAGAGATTGTTGTAGGGGGCTTGCTTGCTGCTGTAAATGAATCTCTCTCTCTCTCTCTCTCTCTCTCTCTCTCTCTCTCTCTCTCTCTCTCTCTCTCTCTCTCTCTCTCTCTGTCTCAGAGCCCGAGCTACAGGCTTTCCTTGAGCCAGCAGTGCATTTGTTGTCCCTCAGAGATGGATAGCTTTGAAAAGGCCTGAGGCTCAAATATACAACCATATATTGTTTATTTTATATATATATATATATATATATATATATATATATATATATATATATATATATATATATATATATATATATTTTGCATGAGGTCATAAAATGCTTTTTTGCTCTCTCCCCCTCTCATTTATTCTTGCCTTCTTTTTCTTTCCTCTCCCATGGTCTCTGCCTCCTGTTGTCTTGGCCAGTCCTGTTATTTCTGTGTTATTCCAGTATTTTTGAATGATACCCTGGCAGCAGCCCTAGTCCTCGTAAATTTCATGTGTTTCTCCTTCTGACATTAAGCAGAGCCAATGCTGGACAGCAAGGCAGTCCTGGTCTGGACTCCAATGAAAACCTAATCCTCTGGCAGGGGATTTGCTAAGTGGGCAGCTTATTGGAGGGCCTGCCTACAATACACAACTATAGACCTCACCGTCTAGCTTTGGTGGTCTTCACCTTGCTGGTGCCAATGCTGTGTAGATGGAGAAGGGATTCCTCCAAGCACCAGCTCCCCCCATCAATGCATAAATAAAATCACTCTGTTGTTTCTATTGTTGGTATATATATATATATATATATATATATATATATATATATATATATATATATATATATATATATATATATATATTTGAAATCTGTGTCAATACAAATACCTAAAGTGGACATATTCCCTCGCAAACTCTGTCACACACACAGTACACAGAGACAGCCTAATAAAAAAATCCTTTATAATAACAATTATTCTGGGTATCAAGATGTTTCCTGTGAAACTCTTATATGAGGCACAATACAGTATTTTTGTATTATTATTATTTTTGTATTATGCATTTACCATAGTTTACCCTGGTTTGCCATGTTTATTAATATGCTTTTCCATACCTTGCTATGCTTTGCCATGCTTTCACTATGCTGTATCAAACTTTGCTATGCTTTTACAATGGGAAGCTTGTGTGAGGATTGCATATAGTATAGTACTGCACAGTATGCACATGTTTTTAAACAGTGTCGGTGATGAAGATCTGCTGCCTGTGGGTCAGTGGTCAGGTTTCTTATTAAAGAGAGTTTTAGTATCTAGAGGAATGGGAGAGACGTCTTCAGCTTCCCTGGCTGAGCTGTGAGTATCAGGAGCCTTCAGACTGGAGTAAGCCTCCCTGCATCAGTGCGCACACTTACATTCACATTCATACGCATTTACATAGCACGGCAGAGACAAGATAAACACCCTGCCCCATTCCCGAGAACCCTCCTGCATTATCACTGAGGGGCTGAAACCTTAGATGTGTGAAATTTGTATGGGTTTCAAAACTCTGTCATTAGCTATTTGTGCTGTTTACTGCGTTGGTATTGTTTTCCAATTGCGTATGCTTGACAGCTGAGTATATATATATATGGATATACATATATGTTTATGGAATAGCCTGTGAAAAATGTGATGAAATAAAATATGTTGGAGAGACTGGAACAACTTTACATAAAATAATTCAGAACCACCTTTCATTAATTAGAAATAAAAAAATTAATGAACCAATAGTACAGCACTTCACCAGTCAAGGACATGACATAAATGATGTAAAGTTTGCAGTATTACAGCTAAAATTAGATAATGCAACATACAGACGAATAAAAGAAAGTAAATGGATAAATAGACTGAACACAATTATGCCAGCGGGACTCAACAGAAAAGAATGAACTAATTAATTCCAATAAATATATAAAAGTTAAAAATAATTAAATAAACAAAATTAATTCAAAAGTTGTGCATGCTGATGCGCTGGGGAGACCATATCAAGGCTGATCCTCAGAGCCAGCATTGCATGATAATATAAATATAAGTTTATGTAAAATAATGTTAATTAGAATTAATATAGATTTAAAGATATAAGTAAAGCGATGTCACATATAGAGCACTATTACATCATGTAAGAATAAATCATGGATTTGAATATAAACAATACAAAGTAGCTGTCATGCTGTCAAACACCTATAAATGTCTCCAATGTTTTGATTCAAACACAGGCTCCCTTGAGAAAGATATGTACAACATATCGAAACGTTGGGCAGCTGGCTCTTTGAGCTAATATATGTATAGTCATTCCAGCTTTTACTGCACTGGTGCAAAGGTAAAGAAGCACAACACTGTATAAAAACATTGCTAAGTGGGCTGAGTATTTGTATTTGTGTGTTGTGTATGCTGTGCATTTTTTCTTAGTCTTCCATACTTTTTTTTTCTTATTTTTATGTATTAATTCTTTAACCAGGAAAAAACCCAAGATCTCATTTACAAGAGTGTCCCGGCAAGATGACCAGAAACAGACAGCAGTCATTTCACATCATTAAAAACAGCACTATCACTTTAACAAACAACCTCAAACATTCAATCTGGGATCAGAAACATGCACACTTCCATCATTCGTAATAATGATGGAAAAATAAATATAGTCTTAGTCATTGTTCTACGATTAGCTGATACATTTGGGTTATCTATCTGATTCACTATCATATCCTGGATACTCCATAGGAGCGCGGTAACTAAATGCTGATGGACCAATACAGGACTTTCTCCAAGGTTCTTGTGTAAGACTAGATTGTAAACTGTACTGAGGTATATTTACCTGTAACATCAAGACTAGGTAACCTGGCAACAAACCTACAACAGTTTTACAAAAACCTATAACAGTTTTACATAAACCTATAACAGTTTTACACAAACCTATAACAGTTTTACACAAACCTAGAATAGTTTTATAGAACCCTCTATCAGTTTTACACAAAGCTATTACAGTTTTACACAAACCTATAACAGTTTTACTCTAATCTTGATCTGTTTTCCAAAGACCAGTATACTTGTATCAAGGTACAACAGTAAACCTGTGTTAGTGATTTAGAGGTGAGCAGAGCAGATCCCCTTTACACTGTGAGGTGAGGATTTCAGTCTCATCAGATGTTTGTGTCTGGCTGCATGGTGCCTGTACCGTGTAACACAGCTGCAGTGATCATGCGGAAATCTGGGGCTGGTAACAATAGTGTTCTGGCAGATCATAGAAATGCAGTTTTTTTTTTTTTTTTTAACTTAATTTAAGCTGGATGTCCATACAGTGTAAATTGCATTTAATCTAAACTGCAGTTAGACTAGTTAACTATCCAGCACAGACGCTGTTAAGCATTTACTATACACTGATGCATTACAGCTACACAGGCGGATGACTTGTCCTTCGAAAACATTAGCAAGTATGTTCTTTTTAACACACTGACGTATACCAAAATATGTTGTGCTTTGTAGTCCAAAGCATTTAAAATGGCCTAAAATGTTAATGGGGGAGGGAGTCTGTGGGATGTGTTCAAATGTATCTGCCGTGCTCAGCTCCAGTTCACGACTAATCATGGAACACGTTGATATAACCCTTAAAAAATTCTTGTGAAAATTACAAGAGTCTCCTCCTGACATGACTCCTCCAGACCTCCTGCCCATGATCTGTCCCCTCTGGCTATGACCTGAACACAGCCACCAAGGCCTTTGAGACATCTCGAAAATGACATTTCTGTCTTGAAGCAGCTCCTTTTAGTTTGTAGACAAGCAATCGAGTTGGATAAGAAATCTTGACCTGAAAATAAATCATCATTTTATTTCTTTTTTTCATCTTTGCTTTAACTCTTCATTGTTTGACGTAGTTCTGTTCTAACATAAAATGACATTCCAAGTGGCTTCTCTGTTTCCCATACTGCACTTCACTGGTCATATTCAACCCATCCATATGCAGAAACTGATATGCTGCGAAAACTAATCTGCACAGAGGCTGGTGTGGAAGGCACAGATGCTGGTAGACTTGCAGACTGATTCGATGTTATTGCTGTCGCTTGGTGTTGGACAGATACAGTAAGTGTGTCAGAAATGATTCGGCTACCCACATCTGGTCCTGTGGTCTAATTTTCTCCTCTTACGGTTTGCCATCAAAGCTGAGAGAGTGGCCAGCTTCCTTCCTGTCTGGCTGGGTGACACATGTGTGCCGTGGTTGACCGACCTTGTAGCATGACCACCAGCCCTACCATCCTCCGGGCTTCCTACCAATGCCTGTTTGAATCAACCACCTTCCTGGGGAGGCAGGTAGAAACCCCAGTCACTCATTTCCAGATTATTAAAATCACACATCATCTCCCTGTCAATATCAATAATCCCTTCAATGTGAACCCCCTTAAGCCACACGTGATGTAGCTACGGGAATGGTGTGATTAAACCAGTAGGCGAAGGGCTTCCTCGGCAGGACCTCAAGTCTTACAAGCTGTTAAAAATGTTGATTATCTAGCAGGACTGGAAAGATAATGAGGGGGAATGTAGAAGAATGGTACAGCCCACAGAGACTACTATTGCAGTCCATAAAGATTCCCTTTGTCTTGAAAATGTGGGTTGGATTTATGATTGCAGTCCCCACAGTAAAGTGTCAAATAAAAGGGAAGATGAAATGTTCAGATTTAGTTTTTTTTACAGTTTAAAATTCTTAAGGCATAAGACACTTTGGGTGACAGGGGTGCTTAGCTAAACGCTTAAGATTGTCAGAAAAAAGGGATCAAGAGTAAAGATTAGCTTGCAGACAGTTTTGCTTAGTGAGATATTTTCACAGCTAGGTACTGGAAAGGGCTGAAAGTAATAGTTGAACAAATACAATAAGACCTGGCTTATAGATCAGTGGAAGGTTTTGCATAGCGCAGAGTGCCATCCAGTGTCCAGATCTTGTAACTAGTGAAATGCATATCTGAGCTGTAATCGTAGCCCACAAGAAAAATTGCTGCAATGTATTCACAGTAAAATGAATCTGCAGTGGGTTAGGTTTAGAGTTAGGGTTCTGGGAGTTAGGACTAGGTTTAGAGTTTAGAATTAGGGTTAGGGTTGGGGTTAGGGTTAGGGTTAGGGTTAGGGATAGCTCATGCAAAACAATGTACACATTAAGTACAATATAACTCTGCATAATAATAACACTGTAATTGTTTAAGTCCACATGCATTTACTAAGTAACTTTAAGTAAATTTAATGTAAATCCACAGTAATTAGTGTTACTATTATAATTAGTGTTCTAATTATAGATAATGCAGGATTCTGTTGTCTGTTTTGCAGTATTTCAGACCCAAAGTTAAAATCAAGAAAACTAATGTGAACCATTCATGAGGGAGATATATAAAAATACATCAAATTATAAACATTAAAAGTTTGGCACAAAAATCTACTTTTTCTTTTTTATAATTGACTCCATGAAAAGACAGACTAAGGAAATTTCACTCAGTTATTTTCCCAGCGATGTCCATGGAAAGGAGAGGGGGGGGGGGGAGTTATGGGGAACAACATCTTTTTTTAAACTTTTACTTGACTGTCTCAATTCCCACAGTATGTACATTAAAAAAAAAAACCTTGAAATGTGCTCTAAAACCTGGACTAATGATACGTGTCTGTGTGTGTGTGTGTGTGTGGGTGTGTGTGTGTGTGTGTGTGTGTGGGTGTGTGTGTGTATAGAAACAAGCCTCCTCCATCTCTCAGTGGGACAGACAAGACGTAGTGCCCAGTCCAGCTTAACCTGTTGTGATTAATGAATGCTTATTGAACTAAAACAGAACTCACAAAGAAGAATTCATTACAAATGCAAGACTCAATTCATTTTCTAGTTTATAACAAAACTCTGTTAGTCAGCAGTGCCCTGGAGCCAGACTGGGAACTACCTAGTTATCCACAGCGCTAGTGGTAACTAACCAGATGCACTGCGGTTCCTTCATTACAGAGTCACACATTCTTTTCCACTTGCCTCACAGGTTCATTGCTTTGAAACCTCCCCCGGGCTGCTCTCCACGGCAGTGCTGCCCTCAGCTCCACCCCGCCCCCACCCCTGTGTCTGTCTGTCTGTCTGTCTGTCTGTCTGTCTGTCTGTCTGTCTGCCTGGCCTCACACCTGCAGTTAGTGATGTAATAGTGCAGCATTCATTTGTCTGTTTTCAGTATTTCAAAGACCCAAAGTTAATAGCAAGAATAGTACCATGGATGATTGCTATTTTATTAGACCAGTGTTCTCATTGGCTTGGTGTTCGTGACGGATTGCTCTGACATACTCCAGTATATTTATTCACCTCACATATTGTTTTGTGTGCATATACCTCTAATGTAGTGTATATTAGGATGCTATAGACTGCTGTTAGTCAAAATCGTTTGCTTGTCTCATATCATATCGGGGAGACAGGGAATCAGATATAAAAGAATTGAGACAATGCTGTGGCAGTGCATATTTACTACGAGAAATTGTGAAACCGCTTGGAATGATAACATGGAATGTTACCTGGAGAAGTTTACAAAATATGTCATGTTGTCATAATTATTATGGCTAAGAAAATGATTAGAAGGTCAAAACGTTTATACACTCTCCAATGAAGAAATTACCTTCTATTTCTGGAGCCCTGTATGCATTGCATTAGTTACTCATCCCCCTGGTATTTCAGGGAGAGGTGAGTGACAGCTGCCGATGATTCACCAACAAGAGAGTAACAAACAAAAAAAACATGTTCTTACCAAGTTTTGAACATAATTCTTGGGGTTTCTGTTTAAACTTTGGATGGCAGAGATGGCATTTACAGATGGCATCTGATTATCTGTGTGTCGCTGTGACTGTCTACCTGCCTACCTGTCTGCACCTATAAACTTACACTGGGTATGGTACATGTGTGAGGAATGACGACATCTGGAGTCCGTCAAGCACACCATCATCACCAATGGCATCACAACAGGCTTGAAACAAATACTGCACAGTGCAGTTAAACTACTGGGCTCTGTTTAACAGATCCAAACATCTAACATCGAATCTACTAACCACGTATTTCATTGACTTCCCCTATGTATCTGTATTGTCATTCATAACTCCAGAATTAAACTCTCAGTAGAAAGCTAAAATCAATGACAAGCATTTCTACTAGAAGTCTTTTTCAAGTCTATTTCAGTTGGAATGCTGCATGTTTGCCAGCCCATACCATTGTAGCCGGTCTTGAGCCATCATTGTACATCTTTGCAGTGTGCTCTTGTATTTCCATTAAAGATGATTTTGTAAGAATGGAGGAAAGCACAGTAAACTTGTATTCAGCAGGTCAGAGGAGAGAGAGCAGTGGGAGGGATGGTTAGTTCTCTTGCTGCCCTTTACACAAGGAGGGTACCAGCTGTTACTGAGAGCTGGCAGAGGGGCTGGATATCTGAAAGGAAAACAGAGAAGTCATTTTCCTTCTTTTTCTTCTGAATTATTATTTTCAGAAACTGACAAAATATTTCGTTTTGGGGAGGGATGAAAAAAGGAAATAAAAAAAAGACAAGAAAAAGAAATGCATGCAAATTGATACGACCCACCTAACTTGCTGTCAGATTGTCAGCAGTTATTGTCGCTCAGCACTGAAATCCAAACTCTCAACTCTGAAGCTTTTTTGTACTAGTCATTTGGAAGCATCATTGTTGATTAGCTGACATGTCACAATAGAGGGATGTCCGAGCCAGTTAGGAGTGATCCCTGTCATCCAAGTGCAGATTCTAGAATGGGAGGGGGTGGGAGTGGGTGGGAATAATTGCTTAAATATTTATTTCTTAAGGCTAAGACAGATATTTTCATTGAGGGAGGTATATATAGCTCAAAGAGCCAGCTGCCCAACGTTTCGATATGTTGTACATATCTTTCTCAAGGGAGCTTGTGGTATTTATAGGTGTTTGACGGCATGACAACTACTTGTTATTGTTTATATTCAAATCCAGGATTTATTCTTCCATGATGTAATGGTGTTCTATATATGACATCACTTTTACTTATATCTTTAAATCTATATTAATTCTAATTAACATTATTTTATATAAACTTATATTTATATTATCATGCAATGCTGGCTCTGAGGATCAGCATTGATATTATGGTCTCCCCAGCGCATCAGATATATATATATATATATATATATATATATATATATATATACACACACACACACACACACACACACAACACATATATATATATATGTGTGTATATATATATAATATATTATATATATATCTATATATTATATATATATATATATATATATATATATATATATATATATATATATATATATATATATATATATATATAAATATATATAATATATATATTTCATTTATATTCTAAGTATCATCTGTATTATTCTTTATATCCACATTTATGCTTCTTCACCAATACAACAACGGATTGCCTGGAATTTTACATCTAATGGGATGAATGACACTGGCTCAGCCAATCAGACTGCATGCTTGCCGGTCTCTAACTCAATGGAAAAGACCACCACTGTAAACAAAAAGCTTCATGGCTTGCATGAGATTCTAATGCATTACTCCAGCACTAAAAGAAGGAAGTTGCCATGCACAGTTAAGAGAGACCTCTTAGAAAAGAAGATTTCATTCAATTAAATTGGTTAAACATTTCAACAATGTGCTTACTTCTCTGGGTGGAGGTCTGATTTAAACAGGCATTTGCACTGCTTTTATAAAGTTCTTACACTATCCACAGTACAGCTAGAGACACGATCATCAGCTTGCCATGTCGGTCATTCAGACTTAAATATTGTTTCATACCATTGCAATACCATTGGTGATCCATAGTCAAACTATCCCAGTGATGCAATGCACTGCAGGGTTGGTACCCTTGATTTGCATCTATTTTCCATGTTATTTGTTTGGATTTGTCCCTCACAGATGTATTTTATTATGGGAATAGGCAAAAGGCAATGTGGGAGAGGTCAATCTTTTTTTTTTTTATCCTGGAGTGTTTCACTTGACTGACAGCAGCTTATCTCTTCTTCACTCAATCAAATACTTTATCAACAATCAATACTTATTTAGCCAAAAACCCTTGAAGTGCACACTTCATTCACAAGGGGGTGCAGTTCCTACCACAGTCAATGAAATCAACCCTTCAGTATCGAGGGTTGTCTTGATTTAAATGTGATAAAGCACATCTCAACGCTCCCTGTGCCAGGAAGCTAAAACATGCAAGAGGGAAAAAACAGCAGGGATGAATCAGCAGTGGAGGGATGGGTTAATACAGACCAGTTCAGAATCAATTACCAGCTCAAAAGTTAAAACATGCAAAACATTGGTTTGGGATATTTTAAATTGGCATTGTGTTTTCAATTAGGAATCCCTACAAATGAGGTTTCAGGCTCAGTGGGTTTGACTCCTGGTTAAGCAAACAATTAAATACAAAATTATAAAAGAAATCAAGGCATTGAATTGACCATTTCCTTAAGAAAGGATGTAAAATAAATTCTGGTCAAATGTATTCACATTAATAGTATTCCCAAATGCCCATAAAAAGTGGCTGGACATCTCCGTAAATTAGATGAAATCACGATGGCTCCTCACTGTTAAAGTATCTTCATCAGGTAACACTGGGGAGGCTCTGACCTGCATCAGCCTCATGTTAATTTGATATGCAGTGGGGCAAACGGGGGAGGGGGGTTTGCTACTCAATTTATTCATTTATCAAACGTAGCCAAAGAAAACGAGCAGCTCTCTCTCCTTACCGGGAGCGCAATATTCTGGCCCTCCGTTTCCTGCCCCTCACAGCTGTGTAAAGAACATTTCCATAACACTTTCACGAAAGGGTAGAACGATTCAAGATGTAAAATAAAACAAAACAAATGAGAACGGATATAGGCTCTGTGACCTGTCACTGCAAATCCAAGCTATTTGACTGAAACCACCCATGGAGAGATGGGCGTGGCCATGGACTGATTACCAGCCTGGAATGAGATCACAGTGAAGCTGTAGAGCTGCTGTGGTAAATGCATTGTATAGCCATGGGGAAAGCATGGGAGAATGCAAACTTACCATGCAAATTTAAAAGGGATATAGCACTGACATGCTGACATCATTTGCAACAGCAATGTGTGATGATTGTTACGCTAGCGCATTTAAACTACACCACCAATGCAACAGTGAAACAGCTGGCTAATCCAGTAATCTGTGGCTTGTACCAATCAGCTCAATGGCCATGCAGGACAATCAAACTTCCAATGTTGCCTCAAGATGTGTCCCTGTTTCTCTGAATTCCTGACCCCTGACAGCACTCAGACAGAGTGGCCTGGATGGAGTTTGCAGTGGCGGTGTGGCTGAGTGGTGTCAGGCTGGGGCCATTCCTTATCTCAGAACCACGAGCATTTGTTCTATTTAGCACCACCAATGATAAAGTCCTAAGGTGGTAGTGTGAAAAGAGTAATTGATGTTTCTTCTGAAAAACCATCAGCAATAAATAAATATCAGCGGAACAGGCCAAGAGGTTAGATAATTGACCTTCATTATCACAACCAGGATAATGTTATTTTACAAAAGCGTTTGGAGCAGTTTTTAAAAGGCTTATTACAAACGCAGAGGGAAAATCACGCTGCTAATCCAGTCGAATCGGAGAACTGGTTATACATTAACAATGTTTCACCTTTTCATTGCACCAGAAGATATGCACTGAGTAAATCATGCTAATGCATAAGCAAGCATGGTAATGCATGCAGAAATATGGTAAATGCTGACAGCAAGTTAAGTTTTGGAAGGGAACACAAGCCTAATACGCAAGAACAATTTAACTGAAATATTCTTCTAAAACAGCAATGTTATGTTATGTTCATGTTTTGTAAAGTGTTGAATTATTGATTAGTTTATGTTTCTATTTCTTGTGTTTGATAGGTTACATATATATATATAGTTGAATACTAATAGAATACACTTATGGTGCTCCTGCTAGACTATAGTCCAACTCCATTATTTCTACAGACTCCCACTTCACACCTCCCTGCTGTTCTTCGTGCTTTTAAATTATAAGAGCAAAGCGCTGAAGTGGGAAAGGATATGTCTGTTTGGGAATAAAGCCCATTTCTTTTTGCAGTGTAATTGCGTCTTTGAAACTTGTTTGTAGCTGACTTGTGCTTCAGAGCTAATTAAATTGCATTTAATTATCAGGCACCTTTTCTTAATTAGAAATAATGTGACTATTAAAATAGAGGCTTCACATTACGTCTCAATAAGGAACTGGCAGGAATGCTGTTCTGATACCACAAAGAAAGATGGTTTTATTTTGATTTTTTTTTTTTTTTAATTTAATTGTAGTTATTATATTGCTTTGCATGTGTTTCATGGCAGGGTTTGTTTTCTTGTGGCTGTCTTCGTCTTCTATTTCCTCGTCCCTAGTAGAGTTACTGCTTGCATGTAACAAAGGCTGGATGAACCACAATATTCAGAGATACAGGAACGTTTTCAATGGAGGAATAGTTTATATGTGTATACAGTATATATGTATCAAATTCTTTTAAACTCATTCCCAAAATACAACACTGTCAGTGGGGAGGATGGTCCAATAATAGCTGCACCACACAATTGACCTCAATGGTTGGTAAGAAACAGCCTGTTTTGACAGTTAAAGTGAGGTGTGGAATCACCCTCCAGTAATACTGAACATTGCAGTGAGATTCTAAATGTGTCTCCTAACCAGGAGGTAACTGAGACACAGGCTGTGAGATGAATACCAGTCTGAACCAGGTGTGTCTGGGGCTAGGGCTAAGGTGGCACTTTACTGTCTATGAGAACATGGTTAGTGAAGTCACGAAGGAACAATACCGCAATACCGCTGGCAAGGTAGGAAGCAGCCCTCTCTCCTGGTTTCATATTCAATCATTCATTACAAGAACCGGCTGTAAGAGGAACATTTGTTTTCATTGAATGTTCTCTCTCTATAGATTTGTGTGTGTCTGTGTAAAGGCCACTCTGTATTATAGCGTGACCTATCTAGATGCACCTGTGCGTCTCCAAGGTGGAGCTGCCTGTAGGTCAATACACATGAATAATGGAACAAACATTTTGGTTTCACAATATACCTTCTTTTATTTTCAGCTTATGAGGCAATAATATATTATATATACAATCAAGCGGTGATACTAAAATTAGTGAGGTTTGTAAAACAAAAGTATGTGAAAGTGGTTTGCATCACAGCTTTATTGAAACGCATAGCAATGGCAATGGTTTTGTACTATATTTTGATAAAAAAAAAAAATTGTTAATGTCATAATGTACTGTAGTCTATGTGTTAGATATATTATTTTAAGTACATTTATGAAACTTTCTTCCCTTTACAGTAGCAGTAACATTGATATTTAAGTATGGTTTTAGTTTGCTTCTCAGTCTTTTCTTCTGACCAATATGTCTTTCACAGCATGTGTTTAAAAACAAACATTTATCTCTGATACTATATCCTCCTCGGTCCTGAGAAAATGTTATTTGCTTTACACAAGACTGCAAATACATACAAACTATAAGACCAGTATATCATTATTCTGAACATCCGTTCCAAGGGCTCTCTGGGTGACCACAGTGCAGGCAATTGCAAAGGAAAATGTACAAAAACACAGAGGAGGGTACATTCATTAGAGCCGTGTTTCACTCTGAAATGAATTCTGGTGCTTTAATGTTCGGTTCAGCATTCCAGCTCCAGAGTATTTTTCTGACACAGTCCCCTCTCCTAAGAGCTGTGTATGTTTCACTGCCAGTTTCTGTAAAGTCTACAGCACTGTTTGTGTGTTTACAAATTCTTGCAGAGCTTTCTTACACCAGAGAGTCATTAATTACAGAGTGCCTGTCGATGCTGTTTGCAAAGGCTGATTATGTGGGAACATTTCCCAGGTAAGCAGTGGGTTTTATGTGGCATGTTGTTTTTCATCTAACATGCTTGCATGACAATCTCTTAAAAAGCACACAAAGAGAAAATCCAGATACAGCAGGATCGATTCTATGGCTTACTGAATCTCAACTTCAAATTGAGCCTCTCATTGCCAGATGGAATAGCTAAACGAGTACGCCAAAGCAAAATAGTCCAATACTAATTCAGTTTTTCAGTTTTTAGTTTTGGGTTGTTCCTGTAGTCGCAGCATTATTAAGATTGTTTTTATTTTTCTTGCCAGGACAACAGACATAGATTCCCTGAGGTGTATTTGGCAGGATTCATCACAAACTCAACAGTCTTCGATTTATCTAACTCAGCACTAGAAACAAGTCAATCATTAATGGGAGGGGGGGGGGCAGACGGACTAGCAGAGTTTCCAAGGTAACTGGGTAATCAGTCTAGTGGCTAATGAAATTGCTGATGTGTGTAAATATTTCCTCTGCCTTGGAAAAAAAAAATACATTAATTCTCTAACTAAACTCTAACACTAGAAAAACAGTTTCAGCTAGATGTGTACATGAACCCGAAACTCAAAAACCAAACCATGCCGAACTGTAGCCATAGCAGAGATAAAAGAAATGACAATGCATGAAACAACTGAGAAAATAAATCTAATTGAAATGTAAACCACTACCAACTGTCACTGTCAGAGAAGACACCTTTTCAAACAAAATAAAAAAATTAAAAAATGTAACCTCCTGCATCAGCCAGCTACTGCTCCTAGTGTTAAATGCTTCCTATGAGAAGCCTTACAACCAAAATATGAATTTGCAATGTCTGACCAACAGGATTCCAGGACTACCACCAGAGCTAGCTGATTATATGGGCCCCAGTTGTCTTGTCACTGTCAACCTTTTATACAGCAGGACATTTTCACAGGGGCATACAACACCTCTAGGCAGGTAGCATCTATTGCTCTTCCAGTACTGATCAGCAACTAAACAGGACTTTACTACAGAAACCTAGTGCACTTCTCTAATCCAGCAGCCACGGCACCTGGCAGTAAACTCTGATTCCACGCACTCTGGAGATTTCATTGTTGGAGTAACTTCAAATCATTCCTAACCCTCTTAGGGAGATCTGCTTTAGCATTCTTGGGAGTGAGGCTGAGATTTGGAGCGGCTCCCTGGATAAGTCAGTTGACGAGTTGTATTTATTAGCAGCTTTGCCCATTAAAGCACAAGAGGACACTAATTAGGCGTTTTAGGCAGGCAGGTTTTCACCTGCATGATTTTATTAGGTTTTGTCAATCAACTGTCTCCACCTGGTTTCTTTGTACTATAGAAGCACGGCATTGCTAGAACCAAACTGTCAATGAAGACAAGCGGGGGGCCTATCCTTCAAGAAAAAGAGAAGAAAGCAAGTTTAAATCTGTCATTGAAGAATGCGCAATGCATTCTAGCCTTTTATCTCATTCTAAAATATATTTGGAACTAATTGAAATCCGCTCTCAAAGGTAACAATATTATACTTACCTAGTACTGCATTGAGTGCAGTGTTAACCACACAACCATCTGCAACTGAATGCTCTCTCATTCTGCTTTTCAATTGCTTCTTCTTTTCATACAGCAATTTCTATTTGCAGGCCCCTGTGTCTGATTACACGATAGAGCTTCGAACAAACATTTTCTACAAAAGCCAAGGCTGAAGCAACTATGACAGAAGGGCCTCTAGTGGCTTCTGAGTTTATCAAATCTATCTACACTGCAGCGCACACTGGCAACGTGTCAACGTTGATGAGCACTTCTTTGCTTGTATATTTGCTTCATTTCTTATGTGCTGATATCTAAGGTGCTCTAATACACATGCTTGGTATTGTTTGGTGCTCATAAAGTCACTCTCTGAGCCCTTTTGAGTGATGGGAATGCTTTACTTGTGTTGCGCTATTCCAGAAGCGCTCACGAGAAGACCCTTGTATACTACAAGAGGCAGGCTGAACTGTGAATACTGATAATGATGCATACACAGCTGAGAACTGGCTTCAGATACTACACAGTAAACTCTGAAAGAGAGTCGAGAGGATTCCATTTTTCATGGATGATTGCTTTGTGAGAACATTACACGAGATGGAAGGGGAATGTCAGGGGCTGCTTGATCATTTTGCATGAAGTTAAAAATATAAAAACAACAGTAAGCATGAATAAAAGTAGGCAGAAAGCACAAGTAACCCAACAGGGCCTTAATTTACAAAACAGGAGAAAGAGAAGTCTGAACTATGAAAGTCCTGAGCTGGGTATGTTTTTTTCCCACGGATAGGTTATTTTTGTATCACCCATGCAGAACCATCATGTTCAATTTATCCTACTCGATAGTGTGAGAGATGAATGATAAGCCAGCACTTAAACAATAACTCACTGCATCTAAAGCCTCATGCTAATCAACCACAGCTGCAAGTCATGTAAATACTGACACTATGTGCGATCTTCAAAACCCTATTGCACTTCCTTTAAAACAATAGGAATACTGAAATCCGCTGCTGTGTTCACATTAGCTGCTCCCACTGTATTCTTCTCAGCTGAACCTCATTAAATCCAACTTTTGTTTTAACAGGCGCACATCTGATAAAAGACAACAGTTCAGCTCTATAATGAGCTTCTTCACACTGTGCCTATTATCCAATACAAAGCCTGCTCCACGCATTTTGTAGAAGTTCTGATTTTTTGTCTTTCTACAGAAGTGTAGTTTCGTGTAATGGATCACTGACCCATTACATCTCAGTTCCAATCTAGAACAATCCATAGCAGATTCACAGCACATTGTTATTAACTGTAGGTTGTATCCACAGCCTGGTACAGAATACCAGACAGACCATAACAAGAACTTTTGTCGTTTGATCACGTGCAGAGTACGCTGTGTTTTTCTAAAAGAAAAGTCTTGTCTACGTTGTTAAATATTAATACCAAACTCATCGCTTTGTAGCCTATGTGTGTGTGCAGATCTAGTAAACGAAGGTTGGCTGTGAAACAATGGGTTCACATGTCTACAAAGCCGTACAAAGCAAACATTCAAATGTGAGAATTTTGTTTTTCAAATTTTTTTTTCAAATGTGAGAATTTTTTTTTTTTCACGAGCAGCCTTGTTTTATTACAATGGAGACACAGATGCACGGTTCAGTGTGGTCATCTCCCTCATGAGTCATGAGATTTAAGCGAGGTGTGAGCGCTAGAGTGAATATTATCATCACATGTTTTTGACATAACATTTTGCTTTATAGTTGTCCGGGCATAATACCCTTTCCATATGTGCATGTTTTTCTAATCTGTGTCACTGCAATGGCCACCCAGGTTGAGGGAGATGATTTTCCATGTGTTCTTTCCTCATCTATTCTACATTCCCAGTAAGTGCTCACTGTGCTTCCGGTAAACAGACACACAGCAATGCAGCACAGCTAAAACAAATCAACACACCAGAGAGAAGAATTACCATTATTCTCCTAAGCAGCCTGCATTCACCATGACTGAGAACAGCTGGGCAGTAATGTGCAAATTATATTGGGCCACGAACCGTCAATACAGTAAAACACATAGAAAAACTCCTGATGAAAACAGAAGATTACACTGAACACATGAACGGCTGACACTTTAATCATTATAATAACAAGCTATGCAGTGTGCTGCTCCTGCATACGTGAAAGACTTTGATGACGTATTCTTAATTCTAAAAACTGAAAAGCAATTGATCCAAACCGCAAGGGCTGTGTGTGAAACGAGACAACGCGAAGGAAACAGCACACAGTGTGTGCTAAAGAAGCTAAATGTTTGTTTGTTAAACAAATAAATAGAAATAAGCAAAACATGAAACGTTGCACAAGATTGACACACACATGTATTTATTTGATTTTACTTTTTTATTTTACAAGAGAAGTGTGTATGACAGTATTGTCAACACGTGGAATTGTGGAACAAGTTAGAAACATAAACCTAAGATAGCATGATGTAAGCCAAGTGTGAAGCACAACAATGGATAGGGAAGCACATGGTAAAGCTTGCGAAATAACCATTAAGTATCCACCCCAATGTTACAGAATCAGTTATTTACCTAGAATTCACTCTTTGTCTAACTAAAGTAAACTTATTCTGTAAGGAAAGTTATCTTCTGATATCAGTACCCACCTATTTGACCCATTCAACACAAAAATGTAAAATTTGATGTAAGTGCACAAAACAAGATGATAAAAGTTTAAAACTCCATGACCTTAAGTAAGTGTTTGTGCAGATTTACTGTGCTTTCCCCATGGATATACTCTGCATTTACCATAGTTTTCCCTGGTTTGCAATGTTTATTATTATGCTTTACCATACCTTGCAATTCTTTACAATGCCTACCAATGCTATACCATGCTTTCATTGTGCTCTGTTATAATTTGCCATTCTTGGTAGCTCCCCAGATGCTGTACTGGAACTGCTGAAGGAACAGGAAGGATTATGTGGCCAACTGGAATTTAACCATGATGAAGCTACGGGCCAACTACCAATTTACCCTGGAGTTGAGTCTCCCCTAAGTTTGCCCTTCACTCGCTATTTTAATAATCAGCCATTATTTTGTAAAATAACTGTATGAACATTGCTTACAGGTCATTTCCGTTGTGGCCAGAGCAATGAGCTGTATGAATATTTTTTTCATGCACTCCAGTGAAACACTGTCTGTTCGTTTAACGCATGCTAAAATATGTACCTATATATATATATATATATATATTAGCTCAAAGAGCCAGCTGCCCAACGTTTCGATATGTTGTACACATCTTTCTCAAGGGAGCACATATATATATATATATATATATATATATATATATATATATATATATATATATATATATATATATTTTTTTTTTTTTTTTTTAAAAACCCTGTGATGCCCAAACATTTTTGAATTGAGAGAAGCTACTTTATTTAGGTGACTAGATTACATTTTTTGTGTAAAACACATTTTTTTTACACCTTGCCAGGCAACACATGATGTACTTCATATGAAAAATTCTGGCTTGTGTGGCTGGATTTAAAAATAACATAGAGGGGTGGCTAAGCATTGTATCAGATGTGATGTAGAAATGGGCATGAAAGGAAAGTCCTGTTTTTTATTGGATTTTTTAACTTGAATAGACTCACTTAGTTTTGGAGACAGAGATGGGGACATGCGTTTATAATGGACCACATGGCCTGATGTAAATGTAAAGAAATGTGTGCTGAAGACACATATAAAAATGCATATGTGCAACACAGCAAGACCCACTAAGCACACGGCGCCTGTGAAAAGCAGTTTAGTTTTACAGGCATGTTGAATGACCCAATTCTTGTGTAAAAGGCTTCGCTGGGGTGCGGAGAGGGAAATCAAAAACTGAAAGAGGCAGTCATTAAACCACAGGAGCGCACAGAGCTCGGGAACCGCAGAGGTGTTTTGTATTTAGCAGATTTCAGACAAGAATGCCAATAATGTAGCCTCTTAGAGTTTGGCAGCGTGAGGCACATTCAATACAGTTCTTCTCTCTCTCCCTCTCTCTCTCTCTCTCTCTCTGTCTCTCTCCCTCGCTTTCTCTCTGCCTTGCTCCATGCCAAGCTCAGTCTGTATGAGATAAGTGTCTCATTCTGGTGTTATCTTGCAGACTGTTTTATTCCAGAGGTGTCTTACAAAGAGCTTCTTCTTTATGGTTCTGTGGGACAAGCTGTTGGTCTCTTTTAAAGCCAGCCTCTTCTGGCAACCACCCTGTTTAAAAAAAAAAAACAAGCAGAGGAATAAGTTCACACCTCCCGGGACTTACTAAGTGGTTTCTGGTGATTTATTTTATCTGGGGGGGGGGGTAGTATCTGAAGTAGTATACCTTCTGGAGATTGATTTCCTTCACCATTTTCTTCCAAAGTAACCATGTTTTGTTGAGAACCATGAATGAACGCAGTACACCTTTCAAAAAAAAAAATATATTATATATATATATATATATATATATATATATATATATAGCCCATATCTATATATATTTAGTATTTAATTAGAAGCTGCATGGACATCAGTTTTATACCATACATAACAATAGGGCATTAGTGCATGCCTTAAAAAAATACCTGGTTTGCAACATCCCCTTCGGTCACGATTTTTTATTACAATGTTTATACATTGTAATAAAATGGAGTTCGAGAAGTTGCCCTGCCAAACTTGGATCCCATAGCTGTATTAATTATTTACGACACTTTAAGGAATCATTTGTGCCTTTTCTGAACTACACTACTTCCTTTAAATCCACACATGCATTCTCTATTAATACGGTCACTTTGGAGCAGAAGGTAAACGCTCTGCAAATGAATGACATTAGATTGCTTCTGTCTGATTCTAGACAGACTGTTAAACGTGGGTGGAGAGTACCCTGTCATGGATTAAAGATCTAACTCTGTAAAACCAACCAATCCTGCAGAAAGCCTGTTCGCCCAATCATCAGTCTTTTCCTGTTTTTATTGTGTGTTTCTTGCTCTTTTTGCATGGATTTTGCTTACCTGTGCTGTCTCCGCTGTCACTGAGAGACCCCTGGCTGCACTGTTGCTTTAAGAAATTACAAAATCCTTTCCTCTGCTTTACCAGGTCTGTACCTGCCACTGCTGAGATCACTCAGCTCTGGAAACAAATCCCCCGTGTTCACAATGGCAGGATTATTAAAGTGGGGATTAACATTCCAGGCAGATTTTAACACTCTGGGTGACACATTTTAACAGTGGTCTCTTGTGTGTGCTTCATTGTAGCTGACGGGCTGCACAGCTAAGCCACAGCGGTTACTGAAGCCACTTGCAAAGGGGCCAAGCCGTGGTCAGCAGGAGAGCAAATCCCTCTTTCAGCTTTTAAGTGGCCCAAAAACGCTGGACTGTGGATGTGGAAGGAATTACAGTGGAGAGGAACCCGGGAGCCAGAGAAGTGGCAGACTGTAATTGGCAGCCAGTATCAAATCTGTACAAGAAGAGTTTCTCAAGCATTAATACCTAACAGAGCTGGCACTGCCCGCTACACTATTGACCAGGGACAGAGTTAAGATTCCTGAATAGGTAAAAAGGCAAGTAACAAAACAGGAGGTAATTCCTGCTTTGGGAATTATTGCTATTATGAACTTTCAAACTGTTCTTAAGACACAGTCTGCTAATCCTGTTCTGCATTTTGATTTACCTTTCAGGTTTAAAGGTGTATAGGATATATCCATGGGACATGTAACCCCTTGAAGAGAAATTGATAGAAGACAAACACCTCTGACTGTCCCTGTTTTCCTATGGAGATGATATTTCAGGAAGGGTAGTGTGTGAGTGGCGTGTTGCTGACTCTCAGTCTCACGCTCTGCTTTCCTATGGAGATGATATTTCAGGAAGGGTAGTGTGTGAGTGGCACATTGCTGACTCTCAGTCTCACGCTCTGCTTTCCTATGGAGATGATATTTCAGGAAGGGTAGTGTGTGAGTGGCACGTTGCTGACTCTCATTCTCAGAGAGGGAGGGTGCTGGTCTGAGAGCCTCTTGTTTGTGTGGCTGACTTTATCCCCACGGAGCTGGGCAGCACTAGCCTGCTGGTAAGAGTTGTGATAAAGGCTGTAGGTGTCAGGGGATAAAAGCCATAAGATAGTGGAGACCCATCAGCAGCAACAGCAGCAGTATAGGAGAGATGCTATCTAGAGCTTGAGTAAATACCAAGCACTCGCCCCACTCATTTCATATCAACTCTGCCTGGATTATTGTTCCAATGACTTAAAAATCTGCATTGATCTGCTGGTCTGTTAAAGTTACCTGTTAGTGATTAACAATGCATTTTTAAAATACACAATAGAAAGTTATTCACATTGTTGCAGAATCACTAGTCCACTGGCTACGGAGTCCTTTACACACATGGGTGGCTGTGGAAGCCGTCTCTAAGCTGCTATGTCTTCTTTCGCCATTAAATTAAACTTAATGCCTCCTGGGGGAGACTAAAGAATGTACATTTCACTTAATATATAAAAAACCAGAATGACTCTGCAATCCAAGAGGATTGTGTTACACTGACAGTCCATTATCATCCATTTAGGTACTGGGTTTGTGCCCAGCCTCAGTCTGAAGAGCACGAGGCACTGGGCTCGTGCCCAGCCTCAGTCTGAAGAGCACGAGGCACTGGGCTCGTGCCCAGCCTCAGTCTGAAGAGCACGAGGCACTGGGCTCGTGCCCAGCCTCAGTCTGAAGAGCACGAGGCACTGGGCTCGTGCCCAGCCTCAGTCTGAAGAGCACGAGGCACTGGGTTCGTGCCCAGCCTCAGTCTGAAGAGCACGAGGCACTGGGCTCGTGCCCAGCCTCTGCCTATGCATTGGGTTGACTTGTCTGGCTCTGTGTAGGCACCGCTGGTGACCTATAGTGTAACAGGGTGGAGGCTATGCAAAATATCCAGGCTTGTCTGCATGCGTGGTTATAGAGCTTTGAACCTCACTGCCCTTTTCAATAGCAAGCCTGCTACATATCGATGTTTTGTGTTTGTGTTTTGATTGTATTAAATTAAATCAAATATCAATCCTTTCAGGAAAGGTGTGACCCCCCCCCCCCCGCTTTACACTTGGGAGAGCATCTAATACTGAATTACTATTACATCTATTTACACTGACACTACAACTAACACTACACTACTGCATACAAAAATATACCTTTGAATTATTAAAAAGCATAAAAAGAATCTGCAAAAAGAAAAAAATGTACCTGCACAAGAATGACAAGAATTCACATCTGTTTGAGTCACCCTGTAACAAGTTACCTTTGTCAACCGGGTGCACTCCACTCACAGTTTATTAGAGATGCAGCTAAAAGCCTTTCTTGCAAGCGGAGCATGGGTCCCTCTGCATGCGTGCCCACGTCTGTATTGCAGCATAATGATTTTTTCACGGTGCGTTAATTTAACACACCGCAGCTAGCTGAGAAGGGCAGGGCCCGCAGCTCTAATTGAGTCGGAGGGAGGGAGCGCAGTGGCACTGAAAGAATGTGTAGCACTTGTGGCTTTTTCTTTTTCTTTTTCTTTTCTTTTTTCATCTCTGGTTGGCACCGAGGACGGCTTTTCACAGCAGCACAGGAAGAACTTAACACCTTGCTGGCAGAGCGGGACTGTAGAGCTGGGCTAATCAGGAAAGACAACCAGGAATAGGATTCAGGAGGACTTCAGAAGCTTCTGCTAATAGGGACAATCGGAGAATACAGTGGGGAAGAGAGGGAGTCCGCTGGCTCTGGCTAATTGAACAATCAGTACCAACAAAATTAACAGGCCTTATTGCCTATGCTGGTCTATAATCCGAGAAATTCGTGTTGTGTGAATTATTGGGTGCTATTGTCATTATATATCTATAATGATATATGTCTGAGAGATTAACTTTGTTTGGTATTCATGCAATGCTTTATTTTGTAGCATATGATTACTTCTCAGTCTGAGCAGGCAGATATCTTTGAATCCATGTCCCTCCAATCGCCTTTTCCATTTCTCTCAGTGTCGTTTAAATTAAAGCAGAATTATGTGAAGTTGTTTGTGGTTCACAGGTCCTGCAGTGTTGTTTTTTCAGAAAAGGTTGTGCTGCTTGATTATTGTCTTCCAGTGTAGATCAAGGGAAGTCATGATCATTTCCAGGGCTGCAGTTTGCTGACCTTCACTTTTCATTGATCACTTTGACATTGAATGTCAATATCAATAGTTTGGCATGGAACATGTTGTCAATAAGTTAACATGGAGAAAAAAGTTATTTTCTTTTTCAATGATCTACTCCCCCCACTTAAATGGCACAGAGGGGTCTGGAGATCCTAACTAGGGAAGGCGAGTAAGGCTGGAATATAAGTGGGCTGGAGAGGAGGTCCCACGGAGAATGAGCAGCTAGGAATTCCACCTGACTGCAATCATGGAGATACACATTCAATGGGATGAGCCAGAACCTTGGAATGCCAGGGTGGGACAGAGTGAGATCTGGCATAGCAAGCCTTGCAACAAATAAGCCAGCTGCAACCCAATCCATCCACTTGAAGAAGGGGCTGAGTGGCTTTCTCAGGTCCTGCTTCTTGGGGTTCTGGTTTTGACCCTTCCATATGGAACCAAATTTCCACGACAAGATATTTATTTATTTGTTTGAAATGAAGTAATACTATAAGCAACCAAACAAGCACAATCCCAGGAGAAATAACTCTGAAGGCCACAGGCTGTAGTTTGTCAGTTTTTTGTTTGTTACGAGTGTATTTTGCTCTTCCCTCACAGTTGTCAATGTTGCAATAACAGCAGTCACAGAAGTGCACAATAGTGATTGCTTTATTACCTTTAAAGCACACGGGACATGTGACTGTTGTGTTAAATGAACAATATGGAAAGCAGAATTTTTTTTTATCTCCAGTCGGAGCTATTCTCTCCAACACAGATCATAACCCCATTCCAGCTGGAGTTTTTCTCTGCCACAGTGATTAGAACAGGCACAAACATTTAGCATTTACAGCATATTTAGACATGTATTCACTGTTTGCAATCAAAGCATATCTCTTTGTCTCTGCGGACAGCAGTGAAAAAATCTGAAGGGGTGGTTTGAATTCTCGTAAACCTGCCATTTAACCTTATTGTATAACTGTCCAATGAAATGTAGTAGATTGGGGTTTTCGTGCTCAGTATCACTGGCCCTGTTTACAAAGCTCTGCTGATTGAGAGTGCAATACATCCTGCATAGCAAAATCATAGCCAAGTATAGTAAATGAAAAACGTGGCAAATCATGGTAAACAATGATAAATGCATAGTAAACCATGGGAGAAGCAGGGGAAAATAACATTGTCATGCAGATGTACTATGGGAAACTTTTTATAAGGGAGAAACTGAACCTAGGTCTGAAGGGGTGCTGCTGAATCCAGGTCAAGTACCTTCAACTACCCCATTTAAAATACTCTCAGTAATTGAAAACAATTTAAAGTATTTATTTTTATTTACATATTTTGAGCTACAGTTTTAACAAGCTTTACCTTGATCTAAGTAATAATCTTCATATAGTGCACCACCATCACAAAGCACTTTACAAGATACAAGACTAGGGTGTGTGGACTATACATCAGCTGCAAGGTCACTTACAAGAACATCTCACCTGAAAGACAGAGCACAAGGAGGTTAAGTGATTTGCTCAGGGTCACACAGTGAGTCAGTGGCTGAGCTAGGATTTGAACCAGGTACTTCTTGGTTACAAGCCTGTTTTTTTAACCACTGGACCAAACAGCCACCTATAAAGTATCATATATGCAGCCCTTATAAAAAGTTACTGCAATTCCCTGGTAAAAGCCTATTAAACTAGTCAAGCACAATGAAAGCATAGTAAATCATAGAAAAGCATTGCAAGATTGCAAAGAACTACGCAATTACTGAAAAGAAAACCCTTCAGGGCACATCCTAACTGTGGAAGTAAACCTGGCCCCTGTATGGATTAGTCCTTGTGTTTTAGCAGGATGAAGAGCTGGTGGTTTACTTCCATACACTTCTCCAGAGTATGCTTACTGTTAGGGAAGATCCTCATGCCTACTGAACGCAAGTCCACTCTGGAGATTGCTCAGTCTCCTGGCTATATCTACCTTCCCTGTAGGAGAATGGCTTGTTGCCTATTTGATTTAGTGGAAGATGTTACGGCCCTTGGTTAAACGTTTATGCAGAGTTTGCTTTTGTCAGGCGAGTGGGTGATCTGGTTAGCACCCCAGGGAGGACTCAGCTGATTTCTACACTTCCAGACAAAACATACGCTCAGAAGAAATGCTTTTTGTAGCTGCGTATTGAACTCTTTTCAACATGCTAGCTCTCCTTGAATCTCCTTTTTTTTTTTTTTTGCCGAGAGGGAAAAACCAAAAACTCCCTCACAGAAAATGATCCTTTGAATCCTGGACACAAATGAACTGCATAAATACAACATCCGTTCCACACTAACTGTATTGAACTGTGTAATAAAGTGAATTTTAATGAGCAAGACAGTGGCAGATCTTAATCCCGAAGCTCTTTAAACTCTATATGATTTATTGACCCACTTATTGACATCACCACTTTATGAACAAAAATACAGTGGAAAGAGGCACACGATAGAAAAGTGAATGCTACCATTCTGTCTTTATCCAGCACAGTCAAACCCTCACAGGGGACTCTGAGGATTTTAATTTGGACTCTGAAAGGGTTAAGAGTATCTTTCTAGTTTGTATTGGCTTGAGTCAGTCTCCCCCTGTCTGATTGCCTCATCAGCGTTCTCCTGTGGTCATGCATGGCGCTGTTCTTGAATATCTATCCCCAGATCTTTCCTGTACCAGATTCTACAGTGAAGAATCAGGAATGGATATTGTTTCAATGTGTGCTTGTTCTGTTACATATTGTATGTTGATACAGTTTACAATATGCATCTTGTATTTTAAAACAACAAGCCATTAAAGTAGGTTTCTGTAAAACCAAGTGAAACAAACTCAGCGACCTCACTGGCGACTTTCCCTGAATTAAATTAGCTTCTCTTCCCCCCTCTGTATATCTGTCACTGTGCTGTGATGAAAAAAAGAGCTGAGTTTAAAAATAAATAAATTAGGTTAGGACTGCAAACTTTATTTCCGAGTGACCGATTAAGCAATATTGGAACGAGGGCAAGTAATTGATGACACCCCTGCAGATTCATGCCCCTCGCTCGCTTTCCCAGCATCCCTCTGTGATGACAAATGTGGCATCAAAGCCAGAATGAGGTCACCAGTGTGAAGGGGAATGGTTATTAGAGATATTATATTATAGATAGACTCAAAGAAATGAAAATATCAACACTCCAGGAAGCTCCTCTGAGCTCCAACTGATGTATTAGTGGGACCCACAGTTTCATCCCAAACCTGGCTCAGCCCAAGGGTAAAGCATAAACTACTAATATGAGCAATGCTTAGTTAAGGTTAGGACCTAAACACAACTTTTTTCTCCCCTCCTAGTTGCTACAGCCAGCAGCCAGTTTCTGCCTCTTATTTTGCCTCTTATTTGCATTATCACTTGGCACCCAAATTGTGATGAAAGTTCTTCTCTTGTTTTTTTTTTTTTATTTAAGCAAATACAATTTTTATTATTTTTTATAGAAAGAATAAAAAAGCACCCAATAAAGCCACCAAACCAGGGGGCTTATATGTAGTCTTGTAGTCTTAAGTTGTTTCTTGTTTTATAATTGGTTTGTTTTTTGTTTCCACAACAAAACAATATGGAGTAAATAGCTTTGAGAATATGGTCTTCACTACAGTCATGTGCACCTTCAGCAGAACACCCCATTGCTCCTGTCGTTTTGATTTGTCGTGCATGTGAAATCAAACCACTGGAACTGGAGATCTTTCAAAATAGGCAAATTAGTGATTGTCTAATTTAATTGATGACTTTAATTGGCCACACATGCAATTAATTTAGAACAGTAAGAGAAAAGGAACACATAGCCACAAATTGTAAAATGCATGAGCCTTTTTAGAAATTGTTTAAGATGCCTAATTCTGACCGAAATTATACATTTTTCCACCCAGAGGTTTTCATGCAAGTAGGTATATAAAGGGTATCAATGACAAACCCACAGGTATTCTAGTACATATGTACCCTGGTATAGATGCATGTTATAATACAACATCTTACAGATTCCAGAAATCCAAACAATTGATGAAGTTGTAGAATAAATAAGATGATGAAGTTGTAGAATGAATAAAAAGTAGAATTAAAATAGGTGGAGCACAGCCTTATCTTTCGGAGCGTTACAGTGCCGCCTGCAAAAAACAAAGAACACAATAATAAATCTATGCAATGTGTTCAACCTGGTCAACCAAAAATATTAGGCAGAGGAGCATCGTATGCTCCCCACTCCGGACGAGGCTGCTGGGTGGGGAGTGAGGTGGTCATTCGAAAGCATGGCAGGACTGCGTTTGCAAAGTAGGTTTATATACCTATGATAGGTTGATGGGAACTTGCTGGTAATTGGCTTGTAGATTGACCATGAATAAATGCACTGTACTATGAACTGCATAAATGATACTATAAATTTCTTACCTGAAAACCTTGTTTGTTCTGAGTTGTTCTGATATATATATATATATATATATATATATATATATATATATATATATATATATATATATATATAATATATATATCTGTCTATGAGGATCTGTTTGTGGGATGCTGCGTGACACTGTAAGACAAATTCCACGAGTTAAGGTGGCATATTAGTGCCGGTTCAATCAGACGTAAAGTTTCTTCATTTCTGTAAAGTGCATTACGTAACCATGTGGATCAACGAGAACCCTTGGGAAAACTTTGTAAACACCGTGGATTTGGCCAATATGGTGAACCCAGTAAATTTAAGAAAAAAAAAAAAAAAAACGTATATATATATATATTATATATATAAAAGAGTGGAGTAGTTGACCTTTGAGCCCTGAACCCACAGTGTCCTTTGTGGGTGAAGTGTTCCTAGCAAGGCTTTTCAGAACTGCACAGCTTTCAGAGACGGAGGGCAGATTGGCCTTTTTTTATAGCTTCCCAACTGACACCACCCCCACTGGCCTCTTTCACTCTATTCATGGATAAAGCCTCAAATATTTGCAAACATTTCAAAGCCATCACTCTGTTTTTGTCTGATGCTCATTTGCTGTTAATTAGCCCTTTCTAGCCTGTTTAAAGCACCACTTAGCCATCCATCTCACTCCCCCGCCCCTCCCTACAGTCTCTCCACGCTTCCTCTCTCTGTGTACAGTTCCTTTCAGATCCATGTCAGAATATAGGTGTACAGTTGAATACCTCTCTGATAAAAAAAAAAAAAAAACACAAGAGATGCACACAGGATGAAACAAACCACTTATCTAAACTTCCTAAACTTCCTAACTACACTGTAATTGATCAGCCCTAACTGTAAAGACAAAAGCAGTTTTTTTGTTTTTGTTTAATTGCATCACAATAGTGACTAAATATTCAAACAAATTACACCCCTATTACCACTACGACTACTATGATGACTACTGATGATGATGATAATAATAATAATAATAATAATAATAATAATAATAATAATAATAATAATAATAATAATAATAATAATAAAAAAATAATAAAAACAGAAAATCTGTTTATTTTATCTTATGCTGATGTAAAGAATAAGACCTCTTTTCAGGTTTATTTGGTTGTCTTGCATGAACGCACATTTTGGTAACAGTATTTTCTAATGGAGATAAGGTGATTCTAAATGAATACTGCAGCTCATGAATTCAGCGCACGATAAAAGCCATTTAGTTCAAATAGGCATAAAAGGTCAGTCTCTCGGGATGATGTCTAAACAGATGATAAGAATTGAATGCGAGGGCAAACACAAAGAAGAGTGTGCATTAGCTGATTAACAATGGGCACGGTGCAGCCTTTTAATTTACTGTCTGGTCTCATGGCATAGCCACTATCGCAGTGCTAAAGGTCAGTCAGGGCTAGTTCAAAGGCTTTGTTGTTATCGACAGTTGAGATAATAGGAACACAATGGCAAAAAGCTTCAATTAATACTTTGGAAGGAAAAAAAAACTGTCATGTTAACTTCTTCTAAAATTGCTGACGGAAGTGCAATTCCCCTGGCCTTCTAAACTTTCTAGGGTTGGCTAGATAGAAATGTCCTTGTCTAGTGAACTTAAACACCACGGTGCTGAATAGATACATATATATATATTATTATATATTTATATATATATATATATATATATATATATATATATATATATATATATATATGCAGCAGGGCTGGCCAAAGTTGGTCCTTCCACTTGTGCTCTTTGTTCCAACTCTGGTCGAAATTGTGCAATTGAACCAATGGAATCTCTATCCAGTAGTTAATTATATAATTTTACCTGTTAGTCCAGGAGTAGAATGAAAAAAAAACAATCACAGTAAAACCATTACTGTGATTAGATACCCTGATATGCAGTACATACACTAGCTCATGATTTTCTGCAGGGATGTTGCACAGCATGTAATGTTTGAAACCGAAAGCAGATTGAAAAAGTGCTACACATTACACCATTCCATGGTTAAGCTCATGTACAGTAATGTGCTAAAAACAGGAAGACACCATACATGAATTCACCAGTGTTCTTCACCCAGTTTACATAGATATTAACTTAAGTATTTGAATAATTATCTGCATTTAGTCAACCACCATGACCACATGATAAGCATGATAAACCAAGGAAGAACACAAGCAAAAAACAACTTTCAATTGCTCTGCAAATTTAAAAAAAAAACTTTGAGGATTAATACACTGTATTAAAAAAGATTAATAATAAAAAAGCCCTCCATATGTTTAAATATTCATGTGCTAAGTTTAAGAAGGGATTTGAAAGAGGATAAGCTGTGGCAATAAGAAGAAAGAAAGATACAAAGAGGATAAGCTACACAGGGAGCTTTGCCTGTTCAGCTGAATTAGACTATCCTAGATACATCTTTCCAGCTGAGATACTGAGAGGTGGCAGATACGCTGATGCTCTGCACTGACACACCAAAGCCATGGGTCTGAATGTATTGAGCCTCTGCTTTTAAGAACTGGGAGCTCTGTCCCTGACTTCATTTATAATAACTAGAATACGTATACTGCCCATGCACAGCATTACTGCTTTCAGCTGATCTAAGCAGCAGGGGATCTCAATAATATATATTTGTGTACCACTGTTATAAAAACGATCTAAGTGTGCATGATGAAACCAGTAGGGAGAGTCTTCTTTTAGTGATTTCAAAAAGAGAATGGTATTTAGATCCAGCTCCTTTTTGATCATTTGAATGTATCCCACTATTTTTAAAGCCAGTGTAACCACACACAGTGCAGCTGTACCATAGCACTACGAAGGAGTTATTTGCATGCTGCTGCAGACCTCTTCATACGAAGGCTAACAGCAATTCTCTTTTGTTACACGGTAGCTCTTTTGGAATTGGGCATGGTTCCTCCAGTTGCTGAATGTATAAACTGTGGCATTGATCTTAAGCTATGATAATGTAATTCTGCGAGCCTGGTTAGGGCTGATGAGGCAGAGAGGATCAAGCCACATGGTTAATATAGTCAGGGAGGCAGGGAGACGGGGCGTCCTGGGGTGTGCACACTAGCCTGGGCTCCATCCTCACCATGTATTCACTATCCCTTTCTATCTGTGAATAGACATGTGCACGAAGCAGAAACCTTTGTAGTGAACCATACTGAATGTCAGGGGATTCAGCAGGAAAACGAAAGGGTTTCTCTTTCTCTCTTTCTCTTTGGGTTTGGGATGGAAGGGCAGACGACTAACCGACAACATTGAAATGTACATGTAACAAACAAAGGAGATTTGTTACTATTTCTTTTACATGTTGGCTCATGTCATCAGCGCTATCACCTACATCATTTTTCGTTGTATTCTTATGATTAGCTCTTGAATACTCTGGGAAATAGGTCATCCTTCCACTACGTGTTGCAATTAATTCTTTGTACACACACACAGCCGTCTTTCAGTGTCAAAGCCATTGATCAGGCTCTTTCCATAAAGGAAGAAGAAAATCTGCATGCACATCTAATAAAAAATAGCCAGTTCAAACATGGCAGCTGAGTTCTATTGTTCAGTTTCTTTCTTTCTTTCTTACATTTTCAGACCAGTATAGCTCTTTTGATATTCTTACCCTACTTTGCAGGTAGGTCCTAGGGATAAAAAAGATACAGTGTTTTCAGCAGTGCAACACAATCTAACTGTCACAATGTGTTTATGTAAGAAGCACACAAACATCTAAACCACGCAAGTGATCAGGTTTGCTAAGATTCAGACCTGTACACGCCTACACAACTAGCAAGAAACTATTAAGTGCACAGATGCATGAGACCTCATCGACAGTTTCAATTGTTTTGTGTGTGTTTTGTTTTTAGAAACATTAGTCATGGAGGCTGCAGTGGGGGGTGCTATCCCTCCTCCACTCTCTGCTGCGTATCGATTCAGACTTGTCTTTGTTTCCCACTCAGTTCAGCAGGGTAGTCTCCCAGTGGACAGGTAAGAAGGGTTCCCACTGCGGAAAGAAAAATCATTTTTCAAAGAAAGCGCTGTCTCTTTGTAGGCCAAGAAGTGTTCTTTAGAAATATAAAGGAATATTGAAAAACAAATAAAATAAAATTTAAAAAAAATTAAAAAACCAGCAGAATAGGTTTAGCGACCAGCATGGTAAACACAAGACTATGATATACAGTAACTGCTTTAGGGAATTTGATGGGTACTGTGGTTGAATAGGATCTGCTGTGTAGTGATTCCACTGTAAGAAACATTCATTTAGCAAAATAGAAGACTATATATATATATATAGACACACACACACACACACACACACACACACACACACACACACACAAAGACACACACACACACAAAGACACACACACACACACACACACACACACACACACACACACACACACACACACACACAAAGACACACACACACACACACACACACACACACACACACACACACACACACACACACACACACACACACACACAAAGACACACACACACACACACACACACACACACACACAATGAAAGTGTCTACGGCAATGCGAGCGTTCAAATTTCTTTCAGCCAAACTGTATTTAAATGGGTTACCAAACAAAATTCATCCTTTTGCTTCAAAGAGGTTTAAATACTTGACTCCCTCTCATTCATATTCTTCGTCAAAATCTCTTTATTGATTAAAAAAAAATACATAATTTACTTGCATTAGAAATACATTAGTTAAACATTCATTCAAGCTAATGTGTTTCGTTTCCTTCTCTACAACATGAAAGGAGTTACTGCTAGGTCACTGAAATAAAGAACAACCTGAATGCACACTAATAAGAGACACTTAATGTAAAATGTTACATGTGAATTTTCTTTGGCTTGAACAGTGCTTCTGGGAATGTTTTATATTTGGAACAAAAGGGCCCTCAAACAGCCATATGAATGGTTTTGCTCTTCTTTATTGCCTTTCTTCCAGCAGCCATTACAGAAGCTAATGGGCACTGTTTAAAGAAGAAAGACATTCGATGACATACATTTGTCATGGATTGCACAGCTGTGCTGATCTCCAAAATTAGCACGCCAACAGATTACAGTCCTTGGTAACTTATTTAAAAAACTACAATTAAAAAGTAAGAAAACATGTTGGGCAATGTTCAAACAGAAGAAGAAAATAAATGTACCTTTTCAAAAACAGCAGAGCTGAGGCCGTGATATGGGGTCTCTCTCTATGTCTCTTTAAATCTGTACAGCGTGTTTGATTGATTTTTCAAACTCAGTTATGCAATTAGCATCCCACTTATACGAGCCGCCCATCTGGGTGATTGATCAGGGCTGCTGGGGATGACTGCTCTGCGGCAGCGTGTGGCACTGTCAGACAGAGTTGATCACACACTGCCGGACTCCTGATTCGCTGCCAGATTTCTTCATTACAACGTGATAATTACTTAGGCTAAGCAAGGATTGCAGAATTTACCGGTCGCTTAATCACCCACAGCAATGGGAGTAAGCAAGGGAATCCCCCATGACATCCATGAACACGTGTAGCCTTATTATTAACAGTTAAAAGTAAAATCTCAAACAAGCACTTATTTTAAAGTGTGACAATGTTCATATTGGGAATCGTTCCCACAGTACTGCAGTATGTTTTTCTGTGTATTCCTTCATAGTCAGTTGTGCAAGTTCAATTCCCCCTGTATTCTCATTGCTTTGTTGCCTGACAGATCTCATGTACTCTAATGCAGTTGCTTTAGTGCCCTTTGGCTAAAATTACCAAACTGAAAGCTGTCTCAATAAACCAAAACCAATTAGTCCCCCTTGGAGCGGCTCAGTTTCTCTTTCATCAGAGATGAATGCTTATACCCCAACTGCAGGTCCAGCTGCTATCCCCTTATAATTGAATTGTGGAAACTTTATTGCCGTGATTTGTTTAAGGTTAATATTTATAGCCAAAAGCTCAGCTCATGATTGGTTGTTGACTTTAATTGAGCAGTAATCTGGATGCCAATCAATTAATCTGTAAAGTGTGACTCAAACACTACCTCAGCTCTAAGTAGTGAAGAACATTGTTTCCCAGTCCCTGAGCTGCAAGGATTAGGCCACACTGTCTCCCAGTCCCTCATCGCTAATCAATAAGTCATAATGCCTTCTTGTCCGTTAGCTCTATCCATCTAGCCTCCACCCACCTCCAAGAACTTTAAATCCAAGTACTAAGCAACACAGCCTCCCAGTCCCACAAGCTGAACGCGAGGATTTCTGATAAATAAAATCGTGTGCCTCACTGTAATTAGAAAAAATAAATACATATTTCCCTTACTCAGTGAGCACTGAATCTATCTGCTCCATCTCACTGTTTCCCCTGCACTAGCCCTCATTCCCTTAATGTCGCCCTCTAATCAGAGTTAACCGTTTTAGAGAATCAAGACATCATGATTGCAACACAGCATCTCTAACCTCCTATTTTCTGCCCCGCGGTCTGGAACCGCACATCTGCAGTTCGGCTCCAGAGTCCATTTTGACACAGCTTTCCTAGAGCACAGCAACAACGATTGCATTCCAGCAGTCAACTAAGCCACTCTGTAGGCTTTGCAGTGAGCTGAAGGAAAGTTATTCATGGCTATGTACAGATTTATGTATAGATTGATTTAGTCATTAAAGTTAATTATCGGAAATATGAACTGGTTAAATACTTTGTGCTACTCTTTTGAAGAATCGCTGGTATCACTTTGCATTAATTGTCTCTAATTCTTTACCTACCCATAACCCTAAGCCTACTCTTACCCTAACCCTAACCTTAACCATAACCCTAACCCCCATTCCTAAACCTAACACTAACCCCAACTCTGACCCTAACCCTAACCCTAACCACCTAACCCTAACCCTAACCCCCAACACTAACCCTAACCCTAACCTTAAACCTAACCCTAACCCCAACCCAAATAAACTCTAACCCTAACCCTAACCCTTGCCCCTAACCCTAACCCTAATCCCAACCCTTCCCTCTAACTCTAACCGTAACCCTAACCCCCAACACTAAACCTAACCCTAACCCCAAAGGGGGAGAAATCAACAAAAAAACAGAAGGGAGACCGCATCAAAACAAGAACAACAACTCAGGTAAGACAACCATTAAATGTATTTATCTAAATGCTAGAAGTATCAGAAACAAAATTCTAGAACTTGAAGCTACTGCACTAACAGGTAACTATGATGTGATAGGTGTTACAGAAACGTGGTTATCTGAGAGTGATGGGGAAGAATATAATATTTGTGGGTATACACTGTATAGGAAAGACAGGCAGGACGGAAGAGGAGGAGGGGTAGCGCTATACATAAGAAACAGTCTTGAAGCCCAGGTGTTAAACCTGGACAAAGAAAATAAAACCGAATCAATATGGGTCAGAATAACAGACAAAAATTCAAAAGGCATAATAATAGGAGCATGCTATAGACCGCCAGATTCAGACGGTGAGCACAATAATCTGTTATACAATGACATTAGAAATGTGTGTAGCAAAGGAGAAGCCATACTAATGGGGGATTTCAACTTCCCCCAAATAAAATGGGAAAACCCGGTGGGTAGCGCGAAGGATGAAATAGAAATGGTGGAAATGACAAATGACTGCTTCCTAACACAATTTGTGAAGGCACCCACTAGAGGGGAGGCATGCCTTGATTTAGTCTTTTCAAATAACGAAGATAGAATAACTAAAACAGAGGTCAGAGAACCACTGGCAAACTCAGACCACAACATGGTCTCATTTGAAGTGTTTTTTAAATCCCCAAAAGTAAAGACTAAAGCTAAGGTTTACAATTTTAGAAAAGCAAACTATGAAGGTATGAAACAGAGACTAACAGAAGTAGATTGGAGTAAAATAGAGAAAACACCCACAGAAGAAGGATGGTTATTCTTCAAAAATGTAGTACTAGAGGCGCAAAACAATTATATCCCTAAAGTAGACAAATCTAAATGTAAAACTAAATTGCCAAAATGGTTTAATAGATCAATTTAAAAAAAATATTCAGCGAAAAAAGGCACTTTACAGAGCATTAAAAAAGGACCAAAAAGAAAGTACGCAGAAAGAGTACACAGAACTGCAAACGCAAGTCAAAAAGGAAGTTAGAAAGGCCAAGAGAGAAATAGAAATGAACATTGCTAAGGGAGCTAAAACCAATTCCAAAATGTTTTTCCAATATTACAACAGCAAGAGAACATTCAAAGAGGAGATTAAATGTTTAAGAGATACAAATGGCAAAATCGTAGAGGAAGAAAAAAAAAAAATAGCAAATATGTTAAATGATTACTTTTCACAAGTTTTTACAAAGGAAGATACTGACAACATGCCCCACATGTCATCCAGTTCCTATCCAGTTTTAAATAACTTTAGCATAACTGAGGCAGAAGTGTTAAAGGGACTAGGAGCTCTTAAAATAAACAAATCCCCTGGGCCGGATGAGATCCTCCCAGTAGTACTCAAAGAAATGAAAGAAGTAATTTACAAACCGCTAACCAAGATCATGCAGCAGTCTCTTGACACAGGGGTGGTACCGACAGACTGGAAAATTGCAAACGTAATACCGATCCACAAAAAGGGAAACAAAACTGAACCAGGTAACTACAGACCAGTAAGCCTGACTTCTATTATATGCAAACTTATGGAAACTATAATAAGATCCAAAATGGAAAATTACCTATATGGTAACAGGGTACTGGGAGATAGTCAACATGGTTTTAGGAAAGGGAGATCGTGTCTAACTAACTTGCTTGATTTTTTTGAGGATGCAACATCGATAATGGATAATTGCAAAGCATATGACATGGTTTATTTAGATTTCCAGAAAGCTTTTGACAAAGTCCCGCACAAAAGATTAATTCTCAAACTGAACGCAGTAGGGATTCAAGGAAACACATGTACATACAGGATTAGGGAGTGGTTAACATGTAGAAAACAGAAAGTACTGATTAGAGGAAAAACCTCAGAATGGAGTGTGGTAACCAGCGGTGTACCACAGGGATCAGTATTAGGTCCTCTGCTATTCCTAATCTACATTAATGATTTAGATTCTGGTATAGTAAGCAAACTTGTTAAATTTGCAGATGACACAAAAATAGGAGGAGTGGCAAACACTGTTGCAGCAGCAAAGGTCATTCAAAATGATCTAGACAAGATTCAGAACTGGGCAGACACATGGCAAATGACATTTAATAGAGAAAAGTGTAAGGTACTGCACGCAGGAAATAAAAATGTACATTATAAATATCATATGGGAGATATTGAAATTGGAGAAGGAATCTATGAAAAAGACCTAGGAATTTTTGTTGACTCAGAAATGTCTTCATCTAGACAATGTGGGGAAGCTATAAAAAAGGCTAACAAGATGCTCGGATACATTGTGAAAAGTGTTGAATTTAAATCAAGGGAAGTAATGTTAAAACTGTACAATGCACTAGTAAGACCTCATCTTGAATATTGTGTTCAGTTCTGGTCACCTCGCTACAAAAAAGATATTGCTGCTCTAGAAAGAGTGCAAAGAAGAGCGACCAGAATTATTCCGGGCTTAAAAGGCATGTCATATGCAGACAGGCTAAAAAAATTGAATCTGTTCAGTCTTGAACAAAGAAGACTACGTGGCGACCTAATTCAAGCATTCAAAATTCTAAAAGGTATTGACAGTGTCGACCCAAGGGACTTTTTCAGCCTGAAAAAAGAAACAAGGACCAGGGGTCACAAATGGAGTTTAGAAAAAGGGGCATTCAGAACAGAAAATAGGAGACACTTTTTTACACAGAGAATTGTGAGGGTCTGGAATCAACTCCCCAGTAATGTTGTTGAAGCTGACACCCTGGGATCCTTCAAGAAGCTGCTTGATGAGATTTTGGGATCAATAAGCTACTAACAACCAAACGAGCAAGATGGGCTGAATGGCCTCCTCTCGTTTGTAAACTTTCTTATGTTCTTATGTTCTTATGTTCTTATGTTCTAACCCTAACCCCCAACCATAACCCTAACCCCCTAACACTAACCCTAAACCTAACCCTAACCGCAACCGCAACCCCAACCCTAACCCTAACCCTAACCCTAACCCCAACCCTAACCCCAACCCTAACCCTAACCCCTAACCCAAACCCTAAAAAAACTAACCCCAAACCAAAACCCTAACCCCAACACTAACCCTAAACCTAACCCTAACAGCAACAGCAACCCCAACCCTAACCCAAACTCTAACCCTACCCCCAACCCTACCCCTAACCCCAACCCTTCCTCCCTAACCCTAACCCTAACCCTAACACCAACCCTAACCCTCTTCTGATACAATTGTGTACTTACATATATTGTGCAAAAAGATGTACTTGCATTTAAAGATTTTCTATTTCCAAACACAAGATTATTTTTTTTTTAACTTTTAATTTATTATTCTGAAATCCAGCAAAGTAAAAACTACAAAAATAGTATTTTATATTTTTAATTTCGGAACAGCATGAAGGAACACCCTTGGGAGAAGCTGCGGTTTTGTAAATAATGCAACTTGCAGCACGGTGCGGTTTTGAGGAACGATGCTGTTTTACATTTCATCATGACCGGGATGAATTTATATGAAGCATTACAGCTAAGGAATCAATCATCTCTCTTGATCAATAAAGTAATAAAAGCTTCCTGAATAATCAATCATGCAACCAGAGCTCCCAGACTGAGCCATGAAGTCTTTCAAATGCCTCCAAGAGCAGTACGCCTCCTTCAGTGGAACATAATCAGAAAAGAAAAAATAATTATATATTTATTCATTTCCATTATAAGCAGCAACGAGAAACCTGGAGTTCATTCTGTCGGGAGTTTCTTATTAATTCCGAAGAGGTCCCTTTGAAAATAAACCCAATAGAACTGTGCAAGGAATTCCTAATGAGGCAGCATTAACAAAGGGCTGGACACATGATCGAGTTCCCAATAAACAGGTCATTCTGGAGCTGAGAGAGAGCTCCAGCCCTTGGTATACTCAGTCTATCAGCTTTCTGAGGCACTGAACCGTATTCTGTATTTCTTTCTTTGCATAGACTGTACAGACACAGAGAAATTCAGTCCTCAGTATTCCTCATTGACACTAAATTCATCTCTGCTCTTTACCTCTCTTCTAGATAGACAGACAGATGGCATCAGTCTGCAAACAGACAGGGAAACAGACAGACAGACAGACAGACAGATGTCTTCAGGGTTGCTAGTCCATACCTGTGCTATATCGGTTGTGTACAGACTGACAGGTAGATACAGAGACTGAAAGCCTTCAGTGTTGACAGACAGCCCTGTGCACAGGAGTGCTTTCACTCCTTTGATGTGTTAGTTTGAGAAGTCCAAGCAGTAGACAAGGAAGAAGCTTGGCACAGTGAATCAGCTCTTCTCTCTGGACTGCCTTGCTGACACCGGAGCTATAACATCTGCCTATCTGGAAGACTCATTATCCAGCACGTCACATTAAAAACGACATCATCACAGTACACTGAGGACACAGTACACATTGATTAGCTCTTCAGCATCCCATCAGTCCTGCCCAGATGACTGCTGCTTTGGGGATGTTTTGTGTATATTGCATTTCGATGGCCTGCAAACTTGACAGGATAAATACTGCTGGGAAATTCCTTAAAAACTTAAAAAAAAAAAAAAAAAATATATATATATATATATATATATATATATATATATATATATATATATATATATATATATATATATATATATATATATATATATATATATATATATGTACAAGTTTAATATACTCTCTTTAAACATCAATACAAACTTTTTTCCCCCCAAAAGGTGAAAAAATGAAAAATCCAATGGTGTAATGAATGGTCTGTAATCCACTTTGTAATTGGCAACACTTTCCATCGTGTCTCTAATTACTGTGCATTTATATAGTAGTTACTTAGTAAATTCATGTGTACTTACACATAATTACAATGTTATTATGCATAGTTACAATGTACTTAACGTGTACATCTTTCTGCATATATGTAAGTACACGATTGTATCAGAAAAGGTTAGGTTTAGATAGGGATAGGGTTAGGGTTAGGATTAGGGTTATATCATGCAAAATCATTTCCACATCAAGTACATTGTAACAATGCATAATAACACTGTAAAGTGCTGTAATCTCTGTCAATGCCCATGCATTGCGGCTGGTCTCGACTTATAATAATACTGCATAGTCGTCGCTGGCAACAGGCTGGGGTTCCTTCCGTAACTATCCCAGTGCTGGTGCTTACTGGAGTTTGCAGCAGGAAACAAAAGGGGTCTGGTTTGACGGGTTTTGTTCAATTCCCACATGCCTCTCTGCCAGACCTGTCCTTTCATCAGATCTGATTATGTATAAACACTTTTTTTTATTTTTTGTGAAGTGCAAATCAGCAGAGTGTGGAGCTGGGTAAGCTCTGAGCAGTGTTGCTGCTGCCATGTCTAATTGTAATCTAGCTGTGTGCTGGGATTCAATTACAGAATATTTTAGCTTTGTGATCAGGTCTGAAGCACACGACGACAGGCACCTTGCGCCCACGTTTCGGTGTAAAGTGAAACCACTATGACCCTGAGCCCTGGAGTGGAGTACTCAGCTTGTGTATCGTTTGATGAGAAAGGAATCATCTCTCCAGGCTGATTAGGTCTACAGAGACAGTGCAGCCCGGTGCAAGACGAGACCTTTACACGCATTAAAACAAACAGAATATTTAGGATTTCATTTAAATGCTTCCCCTTACAGCAGAATTAATTTAGTGTACCAAGGTTATGAAAATGAAATATAGAACAGTGAATCACTTTCATGTATCTCTGTCTGTAATAAATATAACCTGCCTGGGAAGGTTACTATTTGAATGATTTATTATTAATGGGCATTTCTTTCTGTAAATGGTTATTTGTGTATGCCTTGAGCTCTGGAACCTTTTCAACCTCACCACCTACAAATTCCTTAGAATAAGTCTTCAGCTATATCTTCTAATAAATATGATTATATGATTCAGGTGCATTGGAGTTGAAACCATTCTCCTTTGGGTCAGCTCACTCCAGACATCAGGATAACTTAGTAACTGCAAACTGCATTAACAGAAGTTTGTATCTTGCTTTAAAAAATACAAACAAGGACACAACGTTTTTTGAATGTCGTTTTTATGTTTACCAGCATGTTATTGCATGCAAATTGGGTGTTTGCATCACAGACTAAAAAGTGCTCTATCCATGAGATCATACTGCCTCTGTGTCCCCACGCTCCACTCAATATTATCAGTCCTCCATCTCTAATTCTAACCACTAGAGCACGGACAGAAAGGCATGCTGCCTCTGGATTCAAATGCAAATAAAGCATCTTGCACAGTGGGAATGCAGAGCACATTGCAATGTCAATGTTTTACTTTGGGGTTGGTCAGTCCTTTGGTTGGTGGAATGGAAATGTGATTTAGTTTTCTGAAACTTGTCGATGTTAACAAGGTTTTGACAGCCAGCACAGTTCATTTTGGCGATAAATTATTCAGCCTTCACTGTGGAGGTTTCTGCTGCTGTTTTTAATGTCCTGGTTGTTCCCTTGAGAGTCCACTGGTTCCGCTGTCATTTTGACTGAGGGCTTTTTGCCAGCGGCTAAACTGCTGAATTGTGTCTCTGCCTCACTGTTTGACAAACATGTTGGGAGGCGTTTAACGAACAAGCTTCCCATTCTTTATAATCACTTCACACTTTTAACGCTTTGCGGTACATTTATTCAGCGCCTGTCAGGCGTGTCAGGTCCAATTTATTTTCACACGAGCTGTTTATTTTATACAAGCTGTTAAAAAGTCATTTTATTCTCAGTAAAACAGGTTTAAAAGGCAGTGCATATCAACAGGGCACTCAATACTGGCTGTCCAGCCCTGCCCCACTCCTTGTTTGCTGCATTTATCACATACCTCTTCATAGTAGTGCATACTGATAAATCCTCTCCTGATCACTTGTTTTATCACCAAACTCCTCAATAATGCAATCCAAGTCATTATTTTATTACTATAACATCTCAAAAAGCTTGGCAAATGTCCGCGATTTTCTTTGAGTTCTGGATGCGGAGCAGCTATCTTGTTTGTTTATGTCTGTGTTATGTCTGTGGTGAAGGGACTATACATTTTCTTTCCGCTGTGCAGATGGCAAATTGCATTTCAGGGGACTTTTGGAGCTGGTGTGCTGGTCCCCCAAAGCTTTGAAGTGCTGAATCTTGAAATTGAACTTAGCTGGTTAGGCTTGGTGATCCCTTGGGCTTGGTTCTCCCTTATCACAGTCCTTCTGTCTAGGCCAGTCCTTCAGGCAGGGATCCAATAAACCCCTATATGTTGCTTTGATTTCACAAAGAGTACAGTGCACAACGTCACTCAGTGTTTTGGTGTTAGGAGTTAAAACATCAATGCATGAATCCAGATTAGACGTATGGAGATTGTGGTTTGGGTGCATGCACACCTCTTGGAAAAGTGCAGTTGAGTTCAAACATTAAGTCTTGATTGCTCACTGCAGTCACAGGCTCTCTTCTCCCTGGAAAAGGGAATGAGAAGAGACAGCAGCGAACAACATACTGTCCCCCCCAGGGAGTCCCCAGATGTATTCAATTTATCAGAGAGGCTCTGTGATGACTGCCAGGCACTGCAGCTTCCCTCTGTAGATTTGAAAATGTCAGCCAGCAGATACACCATGCCCAGCTTGTGATTCCCCTTGCATCAGCTGAGCAGACCTGTGACTCTCACTCAGGCACCCTGAGATTGATTTACTACGCTTTTAACATGATGAGATATTTCTACTATAAAAAAACAACAACAAAAAAAACATTCAAGAAGCAGCTTTCCGGAACAATACATTGTTCATGCTATCAGCTCTTTCAAGTCAATCCTATACCAAAAACAATGTCAAGTGATTATGTTTTCTTTACGATGGCCAATGAGTAAGAACCCTGAACTTTCACAGTTTGCATCTCACTCATTTTTATAAAAGGCCTCTTAATAGATAAAGGAGTAAACTAATCGACTAATCTACAGGACAGTTGGATGAACAATATGCACACATATTATTATAATCATTATAAACATGTTTAATGATCAGAAACACAAGTCCTGCATTCCAGTTTTTCTGAAGCGACAAGAACTTTTCTGTTGAATCAGGTGGCCTCTACACCCACCTTCAATTCATGTATTTATTTAACTGTTTTATCATGTAAACCTGAAACCTAGTTTCCGTAACCCTAACCCTAACCTTAGTCCATATATTTACATTTGCCCTAACCTTGTCTACCTAACCAGCAATTGTAAATGTACACTTGTAGGGCTACTATTGAACACAAACACATTGTTGCTTTGGGTGAATAAATCCAGCTCTTCTTGTTCTTTTCAGTTCCTTTGTGTAGGTGGAATGGAATAACCTAACAGTGTCATTTTATGGTACTGCGGTTTGCAGTAGTCTTGAAGAGATCCTTATTCTTGTTGTTTCCCTTTTTTTGTAGTTTGGACTACATTTTTGAGGTTTGTAAGCTGCTTGAAGAAAGACAGTTCAATAAATAGATTAAAACAAAATGTTCCTTACAGAAGACTCTCAGAGAGAGAGAGTAGGTCTTCTGAAGAGCTTGTGTTGCAAACTGTTCACAAGCCAGGGGATTTATAAAGCACCTTTCATTGCAGATGCATTTCAAAGCAAGTCCTGGCTCATCAAAAGAGTGACAGCAATAATAAGAAATGAAGAGTAAATTAGAGCTCAGTGCTATGAAGTATGATAGTTGTAATGTCATCAGATAAAACGAGATTACATGTAAAAAAATTCAGGTCATAAGACACACTGTAATTGTTCCAAGAATTTTTATCCAACAGCTGAAGCTGGGAAAGTGGAGCATACTGCTCTCTGCTATCCCAAAAATAACATAACATATCATAAAATATAGCAAGATAAATCAGTCGAAATGACAGCGACTTGGGGGGGACAGAACTGCACAGCGTAGCGTCGTCAATACTTACCATAACCCAATTGTCAAACTTTGGGAGATTTTGAGTATAACATGCCAGTGATTACATTTTGGCCCTAGGCATTTATTGGAATCCTAATTCTTTATGAATACAACTCCTAGATTAAATTGAAACAGTGTTATGTATTCACTTCCTTTCCTTATCAGCTAGGCCCCACTTTCTCCCACCTCATCCACAGCTCTAACCACCAGACCTCGCTGCCAAATCCCTCTTTCATCTTTCCCATTGATCTTTTTGTTGTTGAACAAGATAGGCCTCTTCTTGTGAAATGGCAGGAACAGCAGCTTCTCCCTTCCCTTCTTGAAGACGGGATTTTTCTAATCCCTTTTAAAAGGAGGGGCAGTCATTTTGATGGGGCTCTACGTTCCAGTTTGAATCGTGCTTTAAATCCCAAAGACTGTCTGTTGCTCAGCCCGGCAGTTTGGAAGGAAGACCAGGTTTCCATCATGCTTATAGGGGTTCCTTTTTGGGGAATAAAAAAACCATCGATGAAGTCCACTTAGTGCTGAATGAATAATGCATGCAGTTCTCTCTTAGAAACCAACTTCACTAAAACCAGAGCGTCATGTTGAAACATTGGTTTTGATCGATGACAGAAATACTTTTATAGCGTCTGCAATCGGAAATTTAAATTAGTTTATTGGGTTGCTAATCCAACATAATTTATGTCTTGTTATGGATGAAAAGGGTATCTCGGTATATTTGATAAGACATCATACATAAGCCCTGCAGTACAATGAAGCAATGCTGGTGATAGGAAATGTTACAGTATTCATTAAGATGCTGAAATCAGAGAGATGACTCTAGAGTAATTGTACATTTCAATCCGCTGTGGAGAATACAGAGATGGGATACAGCAGAGTACTGTATTTAGAAAACGCATTGATTTGCAGCCTGAATTTATTCTTTTGAGAAATTCAAGTAAAACTAAACCTCTTCAGAAAGCCCACACATAATTGTATTTGCTATGTGCAGAAAGTGGAGCTGTGGCAATTTATACATAAAGCAAATGAAAAGCATCTTAATAATTGCTCCTGACACAAAACAACAAAACAATAACAGCACACCCAAACAAACTGTTCTAAACTCATAGTCCCGGCAATATAAGCCAGCTTTATTTATTTATTCATTTATTTTACAAGCCAGATCATCAGTATCAGCAAAATGGCATTAAAATACAGATACAACTACTAGAATGAGTGGGTTTCACAACACAACACAACCATTCCCCAATCAGATAGGAGAGAACTAGGGAGACGTGAGTAAAGGCTGATCTTCCCATCCACTGGAATGAGTTGAAGAGGCTAAGAAGCTGTTGTAACAACAGTGCAGCAGCTCCAATGTGGTGAAGAACACGATTGTCATTCTAATAGATCTAAACCACAAAGGGGTTTTAAAAGCCTGCATATTTATGCTACAGTATACCAGATGAGGAGCCTCACTTCTCTTCACTGTCTGTAACCAGGATATTTGCTGTTGACCACTCGCTATCCGTCCTACAGGACACGGCCGGCGTGGCAGACAGGTTTAAGACACAGCCCGACACGGTTTTGTTATACATTTTGTGGGGTCAGTTGACGTGGAGCACCTTGCCTGCTCTGTGAGGCTATAAGCATCTGAAAAATGATCATTTTGCAACTTTGATTTGATTAATCTGCTTTTCTTTTGCATTTTTTGCTTTGCATGTACTCTAAATTCCCTTGTCAGACACGCTGACACTCATATACAGTTTGCTAATCCCCTGACGATACCTGCTGGCTGGTTTATAAGTTTTGCTTTTTTTAAACCTCGGGGAGTAGCATCTGGCGTAGACTCCCGGCTGGAATGTCGTTATTTGTGAGAATCCTTTCTGAAAGGCTTCAGCTCTTGTGTTGCTGTTACCTACATTAATCCTGCTGATCCCATGAGAGAAAAGTCAGCAAGCCTCTAACTAACAAGCAGGTTCCTTCTATTATTTGTCTCCTTAATCTCCGTGAGTGAGCGCCCCGTATTTCATTTCCAACTCCAGGTTAGACAGGAGATTGAGGTGAGGCTTTTCTTTGCCTTTCAGTGCTTTTTATTAGACTGTCAAAATACTTTACATTTTTTTAAACGTTTTAAACAAAGCAAACAGACGGGCAAGTAGACTATAATTGTTCCACAAGAAGAATGAGTCTGATAATCTCATGGATCTCAGCTCACAGAAATTCACATCTAGGTCGCTCCCATTAGCACCTGGGATGCTATTTACTGTTAATGCTCAGAATGGCGGATATGCCTTTTGAAACCTGAAATGCACGCAAGAGAAATGGTTCCGTAAGCCTTTCAAGACATGTGGCATTTAGAGTGTTACAGCATTATTAGTTTCTGAACTGAGCTGAACTGACTGTGCTCCACTTTATGTTGATGTTTCCAGGTATTCCTAGTTGTTCATGTTCCTTAGATAAATGTTTAAGGGTTTATTGGAGGATATTTAGTAAATAATTAACCAAATTTTATGGTGATAGGCTGTGGTGCTACTGTATGAGGGGTCTCTATGGTCTGCATTGCAGATACTAAAGATCCACTAGATAGTTGACCGTCCACTGGACTGCATGAACCAATACTCCAGACCAGTCCACTGGACTACATGACCCAATACTCCAGACCAGTCCACTGGAGTGCATGAAGCAATACTCCAGACCAGTCCACTGGAGTGCATGACCCAATACTCCAGACCAGTCCCCTGGAGTGCATGACCCAATACTCCAGACCAGTCCCCTGGAGTGGTATGCTACTATATCAGGACCACCGTACCAGGACGTTTTGGTCGCCGTTCATTGCAGTAATTGAGCACTATTATAATTTTTCAGTGTTGCTGTTGCCCATGTCAACGCAGGTCCTGTCTGAATTCTCCCTTGGCCTGGCTAATGGAATTCTAGAATCTTCGATTCCCATCCAGCCGCTATAAATGGGAGCACTAGGGTTTCTTTGCAAAGGAGATCAGTGGACCAGTCCATCAGAAATGTCTTCAAATACCTGTAAAAACACAGTGTGGCCTCTTTGGGCAGTGCCTGTAACAGGCTATTTGAAACAGGACGCTATAAAAAGAGGAGTACAAGTGGCTCTGTGCACCTAAAGATTGCTTTCCCTCGCGGGGAACGACACACGAGATATCCAGTGTCTGTGCGTTTCACTGTAAAGAAACAGAAGAACGCTGGTGTGAGCTGTCTGTCTGTGTCTGTCTGTCTACCTGTCTGTCTGTCTGTCTGTCTGCGTGTGTCTGTCTGCCTGCCTTTCTGTCTGTCTGTCTGCCTGTCTGTTTGTCTGTCTGCCTGTCTGTCTGCCTGTCTGCCTGCCTGTCTGTCTGTCTGTCTGTCTGTCTGTCTGTCTGTCTGTCTGTGTGTCTGTCTGTCTGTGTCTGTCTGTCTGCCTGTCTGCCTGTCTGTTTGTCTGTTTGTCTGTGTGTCTGTCTGTCTGTGTGTCTGTCTGTGTGTCTGTATGGGGTCTTTAGAAACACGATTGACCCCGCACCACTCTGCTGGGTTTCTAGTTTCAGAGATTATAGATTTCAGAGGACATCAAGGGCTGCCATTCACAGTGCTCAATGAGATGGTTAAGTATGGTTTAACCTATTAAAATCAGTGGGTGTGTTATTTTTGTATAATATTTTAAATATTGAAATAATAGTGCTACTTGGTTGGGTTTGATATATCATAGTCATCTTAACTAATCGCTATGCATGTCATGTCAGATATACATCATTGAGAAACACTACATTGAACGACATGGTTAATGGTTCCGATCTGGTGATCCAGCAGAATTTAGAGAGAAGGCATGCTTAAGACCATTTCTGAGGACCTACAGGTTATTTAAACATCTGCATTTTAATGATGAATGAAAGAAAATGATATACAATGTGAAAAACACAAGGAGAAGAACACATCAGTTGTGATAACCCTACCAAGTTGCTTGTTATGAGGCTCTAAATTGTGTTGCACTTTCACACAAATGCACTCTAACTCCCATTAGAAACCAGATATAGTAAGGTTAACCAGGCATTCAAACAAACAAGCAAATGCTTTGTTTTCCCATTGGGAATAAAGCGCGGCAAACTTTGCACCGGAGAAAAAGTTTAGAAAATCCAATCTCCCTGTTTACTCTTCAGGAATTGCAATAAAGTAACAGTGTGTTAATGACATTTTAATCTTGCTACCATTCACTGAGAGCTGCACCATGGTCATCCTGAACAAACATACCTCTCCCATATTTGAGGCACCGTGTGTGTTTGAATGTTGCAATGCTTCTGACAGCCAGGACTTTGGTCAAGGGTTTGAAAAGGCCTCAGCTGAACCTCAGTTCTTTCATACAGGTGATACCTGTTTACAGGTAAGAAGCTATACAGGCAAGGTTGCAACAGGTGCTGCTATGAATTTTGTGCAGGTTCTGCTGATGCACCTTTGTTTAGCTGAAAAAGTCTTCAGGAAAGGCTGTTACACCTATTTACATCTGACATGTAAGTTGTTCGTAACATAACAGAAACTTAATAGAAAAGCTGTATTATTTTTAGCCTATTCATCATGAAATGAAAATAAATCCCTGTAAAACCTTTGATTTAAACATTTAAAAACAATGCTGTCCTATGAAAGTATGAAAGAGAGACAGTTATCTAGGAATGACATTTCAATGTGTTCTGATTCGTACTAAAAAACAAGGCCTGTTCAAATAATAAGATCCGATCCAGGGCTGCCTTGAAAAGGCTATTAAGTCAACAACATCTTTAAGAGGCTCTGAAACATCCACTCATCAAGTGAGCCTGAAGAACAGCAGCCTTTCAACCAGATGCACAGGGAGGCTTGGCCTGTGTGTGCAAGTTCATGTAGGTGAACAATTAACCAAATGAGATCTGGATTCATGTGAGGGTGTCATGGGAATTACTTCTTCCCTCGCTAACATGGGCCATTTGATTAATAGTTCCAGCTCCTTTTTGGTTTGTGAGACTGATTGCTCTTCGTTAGTTCTGCTTTAATAAAAGAGGCAGTCGGGACAATGGAAGGACAATGGAAGGAGTTGTATCTTGGATATAAGAGCTGCCACACCAATGAGGATCACAAGAGCTCAACAAGCAGGGCTTGAGTAATGCAACCTTTTGCCATGAGCTATACAGTGGAAGAAAGGTGATGTCTGTGGAAGCACGTCTCAGCACTGTGAAATCACTGTTGTCCTGTGCAAAGTGGCTCTGACAGTTTGTGTTCAAGCAAGTGCAGAGACAATCTGTCTGTGAGGAAAAAATAATATTGTAAATTGCTGTTCTGATTATTATTTTTTTTCTCTTTTCAGTGTGCTTCTGATCAGTACAGATTCACTCTGATTAAAGGTTACTATGAATGAACATCGTATTTAATTTCCTATGAATTACTGTGTGTTAAATCAAACAGGGGTTTGTGGAGGGGCCACACATGACACACAAAAGCAGATCAGTCCCAGCTCTCTTCACACCAGTTCCCAGAATATCTTCCAGAACCCTTTTACAGAAAACCTTATAGGAATAACAGAGATTTCCCCATTGATGTGGATATCTCAGAGTGACACCACCCAGCAGCAGGAGCCTGTAACTGTTTTGTTTTCCTCGAGTACCCAGGGGCTGTCTCTTTATTATTCTGACAGTGAATTCCGCTCTGAGGGTTGTCTTGTAGCCGAGACCCATTGCTGAAGTCAGAGGGGTTTACTCAACACTCAGCACCCTATCTAGCAGATCTGTTTCCTGGTATGTCTTTATGAACTGTGAAGCCTTTCTCCGGCTCACGTTGGTGTTAATTGATGCTGCTGCTGCTGCTGCTGTAAAACCTTGCAAGTAAGAGCCTCTGGAATGCACCCTGGCCACTATTCTCTGGAGCCTGCAAAGTGCTCAGTGTGTGTGTGTGTGTGTGTGTGTGTGTGTGTGTGTGTGTGTGTGTGTGTGTGTGTGTGTGTGTGTTGTGTGGGTGTGGGCGTGTGTTAGTGTTTGGCACCACGCGGCATCATCAAAGCAGACCTGAGGACAGGTAAACAGCAGGGCAGGGTCGTGTTGAGGGGCATGGGGTGAGAGAGGTCAGGCAAGGGGAGAGCCTGGAATAAAGGTGGGGGGTTATCTTCTCAATTATTCAGAGCTAAGCTTGGTCAAGGTACTGTATAGTGGATAGCAAAGCTGATATTTATTATTATTATTATTATTATTATTATTATTATTATTATTATTATTATTATTATTTATTTCTTAGCAGACATCCTCATCCAGGACAACTTACATTTGTTACAAAATATCACATTACAGATAAGAGCAGTTATAAAATACAATAAAGACAGTAGTAAATAAGAGCAAATTCAAATAAGAGAAAAAAAAATAAACAGTAAATAATTACTTAGAGCAGCTAATCAAAATTCCATTAATAGCCAGTAGTAAGTATTGGCCCGTGTATCAATAGAGAAGGTTTTTTTTTCAATCTTTTTGACAAATTCTTCTGGTAAAGGCTTCTCCCCGCAGGGCTGTGGTTGTTACCTAATTCCCTGCTTTATCTGCTTAATTGAATCATTTCATTTGCTATTAATCCTGCCCTTTAATATCCCATCCCTGATGCCAGGAATCCCGATGCAATGTTTTTTATGGAGAGTCATGTCTACCTGTCGGTGAGATTGATGGTTCTTATTTAATATTTCATCCACAGCACGGATCACATTACCTTCTGTTTCTAATGCCCTGGAACATACATTACAGACTAATTCTTTTGGTCCTTGGCTTAGGAGAAAGAAAAAAAAACAATAGCAAAAAACAGGGAATGATTAAGAGACATTAGTTGCATTCCTGCCATGCTTTCGTTAATTGGAAAACAAGATCAAATAAACTCAGGTATTAAATAAGGAGACATTCAGAAACAAAATAGACAGCCTAAGGCAAAAAGCACAGAAATTATCAAGGAGAAGGCCTCTTTCTTGGGAAATTAGCGTGCCGGTTCAAAGAGGCTCCTCTGTATGAATATCCTCGCTCCCCTATCCTTAGCTAATACATTGCATAGCAATGCAGTGGCACTGAAAAAGTTCTGTGCATGCATGCTTGTTCAAAGGCCATGGTGTTGCGTGTCATTGCCGGTGATGCTGCAGTCTGCTAACAGTTACACTGGGGTTATAATGCAATCCTCTGCTCAGTGGTATTTATTTTACCTTATCTGTATAGCTTACACACCCCCTGCATGTGGTCTGGGCTCCTTTGCAAACAATATTGCTTACTGCTCAGTGGAGCTTCTATCTGCTATGGGCGTGCATCGTGCTTGGCAGGTGAATATTAATCTGGCAGGGATTCAGTGAGAGGTGGCGCACTCAGCTCCTGGCTTCCTATCAGGAGGTTAAATTACTTTCTAACTTTTTTCTCTTAATGGCTTTTGAAAACACAGTGTGCAGCCTGTTGGTGTAGCGCAGTAAAGTGAATAATGCCATTCAGCTCAGCTGTCTCAAGGATCAGACCCCGGGGAGAGAGAACACATGTGAAAATGGACTCTGTAGAAACAGACTGAGCCTGCATTATTGAGCAGATTTAACCTGGGCGTCTTGTGAGGCTCTGAGGCTTACTTTATCTAAAGGCTTTGGGTGATCAATGTGAGCGCAGCAACATCGAACCACTGTGAAAACAACCACAGCAAAAGAAAGAAAGAAAGAAAGAAAGAAAGAAAAAGAAAGAAAGAAAGAAAGAAAGAAAGAAAGAAAGAAAGAAAGAAAGGATTCCTGTCACAACATTCTCTTTTTGTAAAATGTTTTTTTGTGCATTAGAGTTCACCATTGCGTAAGGGTTCAGGGTGAAGAAGAGATGGGAGAGGTTTAGGGGCCGGGTTTTAAGCACTAGAGAAAGTAGAGAAAGCACTGACTTGGAGCACTACCTAACATAGTTTTTCTTTAAACAAACCTAACCCTTAAGAAGGGAAGGCAAACTCCTTCTAAGCTGTTCGTGGTACTGTGTATTCTCTTACACAACCTCCCTCCTACACGCTCTTCCGTTCAGGCTGGGACTAGTGCCTTCAATGAACCACCCCTCTAAACAAACATTTCCTTTGTTCTTTTATAGGGTGTGGCCAGCAAGGGGAAATGACTTTAGTAATTCAAATCCCAACTGACCACACGCCACACTGTTCTAATGACCTGATAACACTTTGACATGTGTTTGTGTAGAGAGGCCATCTTGACCTCAGGCTGTTCCTCTACACCTGAGCCCACAATGACTGCCAGCCACAAAATACTAATTTTACTTCTGTAGGGCCAGATTTCTGAGGACAGATTCATATATAATATTTATAAATATAAATATTTATAAATAAATAAATATTTATTTATTTATAAATACATTTCACGATTCACCAGAATTCTGTGTTTTTAAATGTTCCCCTACACAGCAATGATTTATTTTTTTACTACATTGCAGTAAACTTTTATAAACATTATAAACAATATACATTTATAAACTTTCCCCTAACACTATTGCTAATTTCATTGTCTAAATGTATTACAAGGCGCTCTCGTGAAAAAGCCCATATGAAACAAGAAACAGCAGTGTTGCCGGGGGGTACAGCAGATTCCTTTGTGAGGAGCGAGCGGCTGTGACTCTACCTTTACAGACTCCACAGACCTGAGAGCAGAGTTATCTGATACAACAGCCAACAATGCTATCTGGATTAGATCGCAACATTTTCTGTTGAATCGGGTAATTAGCAATAAGCAAGGCATGTCAGATATGAGCTGTGGGGTTTTGTCAGGTCACCGCCCTTTATCAGCACTTTATATTTACCAGGGAAACTTAATCTCTGATTAAAGCCAGCGAGATTGTAAATATTTCATTCACCTCACATGCTCTCTCTCTCTCTTTCACATCTCTCTCATCTCTCTCTCTCTCTCTCTCTCTCTCTCTCTAAAACTTTATCTCTATCTCTATCTATTATCTATTATTTATTTATTTATTTATTTAATAAAGGACAACTAGTCTCTCAGAATGTCTCTAATCCTCGTTAGAGATGGTTTTGGTTGATCGTTACTTGTGTGTGTGTTTGTGTGTGTTTGTTTGTGTGTGTGTGTGTGTGTGTGTGTTTGTTTGTTTGTAGGGTGTTTGGAGATCCCGTTATGGGGTCTCGTTCAGGAGGGCTGGGGGCTCTCACCCGCCGACACGGGGTCCGTTGCCTGCCTGACCCTCTTTCGGTGGAGGAGTGCCTGCTGGCAGTAGGAGAGGTGGTGGGGTTTGAAATGGACTGCTCACTATACAGGTGTGTGGAACAATCGAGAAGCTCAAGCACACACATATATCACTAACACATGCGCACAGTCTATTTACTATTATTAACTCCAGTTAGACAAAGCTCCACACAGTGTGAAAGTCGACAACAACTTTTTTTTTTTTTTGAAGGCATATTTAGTTCTAACAAACATGTTTTACAAAGTGGGGATGTCCCCACAACGTGGATTTTTCAGGAGTTACTATTTTTGTGGGGACATTTTCTCAAATTTTGTCCGCACATTGATAGTAATACCTGCCCCCACACACAGGTAAGCACTGAAACACATTTATAGGTCTTTATTTGGTGTCTCAATCTTACAGCAATGCTGGTTGTAATTCCATAGCAAACTGACTGATCAGTGCATGTCACGACTGTCTTTCACCCAGGACTCTGATTGAGTGTAGTTTTGACTCGTTTATTCTACAGCGGAGCTGCAAAGTGACCATCCTGACTATACCCTGGCCAGCCTGCTGCTGGATACTGTGCTATACACTTCAGTGGCCAGGTGGATAATTCGGTCACGCTAATTTGTACCGGTGTCCCAGGATCACTGAGATCTTTGTAAACTCACAGACACAGCATTGACAGGGAAGTGGGTGTTGGGTGGAGTGCTCTTCCCTGCAGCCTCAACGTCTTCAGGTGGCTTTGCCCCTGAACAATGATACCGTAGAGAGCTGCTCACACGAACAGGATTGGGTTACTGCTGCAGAGGAAATACCCCGTGCTGTCTGAGTGTGCACGGATAAGGGGGCTTCTCTCTTTGCAGGACTCCAAGCTTTCTGGATCATCAGCACCGAGCCTCCAACAGCTTTGACACATCACTAAACCCAATTGTTATTTTAAACCGTTCTCAGTCTGCATTATAGTGCCAGTACAATAGGATGCATAGTCTATTATTTTTTTTTAAAAAGTAGTAGGTTAATTCATTTTAAAAGGATTTGCTATTAAAGTGTTCAAGGCCTTCAATTGATAAGAGCTTGGGAACCATAATTATTAACACCTATGTAATACATGTGTACTACATGGATGACCTTTGCAGGGGTGTGCTTATTTGCAATGTTTGCTTGGTTGAATCTGTGATGTGTGTATATTTATACAACACAATCTTATATTAAAATCATATGTGGTGGTGGAATGGTGAACCACATCTCTAGCAGTTCAGGGCTCAGAGCTGGGAAACACACCCCTCTATAGGGTCTGAAGTTTAGAACCTCCAAGATGATGAATATCAGCAAGCCAAACTGGGCTGGAAGCCTGACTGATATTGTTGCAGCTGGCCCACTTCAAAATACAGGCACATGATCTATGTCCAGTTGCATTGTATTTACTAAACGGAAAACAATTCTGTCATTGTGAGGCTGCTGTCAGTGCGGGTATTAACCCACCTGACAAACCCATAAGCACAGTGAAGCTGCAGTCTAGTTAACGTACGTGTGTTTTGAAACGCTGCCTATTATTATAATGTTCCTCAAAGCAGAACTCTCCATTATAATTTTCCTCAAAGCAGACTGTGGGAGAAAGAAAGAAAGAAAGGTCTTTTTCTTTTTTAAAATGTTTTTTGTGCTTTAGAGTTCAATATATACTCATTTCAAGAACTTCCAGGTTTTTTTTTTTTTTTACAAAAGAGGCAACCGTGATTACCCAACAATTAAAACAGAAAAAAATATATTTGTATTGCTCTTTTTGTAAAGTGAACAGCATGCTATCAAGAACAGCACAGTACATAATTATTTCAAAAAGTGTTGGCAATAAACTTGGCTAACAGTGAGTCAAGCAGAGGATTTCCCAAATCAGGCAACACAGATGATTATGTAATACTATGCCTGTGTTTTTAATGATTTTAATGAAAATCTTGCTCAGATCTTACATTGATCTAACTAGTATCTTGTCAGGAACCCTAATAAGTGAGCTGTAATCTGAACGTTACACGTTGGCTTTCCACACGTTACTGTTTCCACGCCATCGACTGGCTGTGGTACAATCCTATAGGTAGGAATGAAAAGGAGCTTGATTGAGCATGGCATGGATATGTAAGAAATCCCTTCGGATCATTTGTGTTCTCTCTAGGCCTCTGCATTTTCCACCATATTAATGGTTTATAAATGGGTTTGCACACTGAGTGCTTTCTGCCCTGTGGCTCCAATCCTATGTTTATGTATATATAACACTGGCATATATAACAGGCTCTGTCACCTTCTGTGTTTACTCTGCTTCACTCCACAGCTAATGTCCTTCTAGACACGAAGCACTCACTGCTGACACCAACTTTTTCAACGATTGTTATGACACTGTGCCATGGCTTCAGGCTTGCAGCAAAGTAAAGTGCTTTATAAGCAACACATAATAAATAATACACCTTGAGTAGGGGTGTGCGACACCAGCTCTGTTTGACTCTATCTTCCCAGAGTGTGGATCTTTTTTATTCCATTACTAATGCAGCACTGGTACCAGTAGTTTGCAAAGCTGTCCCTGTTCTTCAGGTTCAAAGACTGCACAGAATAAAACCAATCCTGGTTTTGCATTTGTACTACATTCTTTTGTATGTCTAATTTTACTTCATTTTGGAATCAAAATAGATTATCTTTGAATTATTATTTATTTTTTCCCAGTCAGAATACTTTTTGCATAACACATTCATTCATTAAGCATTCATTGCTGCAAGCACTGAATACAAAACGGAAGGCTTGGGTAACTCCTCTTTCTCCTGCCTCGATTCTCAATGGGATTGTTGCTGGGGTTTACATTTCTGCTCCCCTTTCTCAATCCTGCATTCTCTTGTGAAGTTAATACCGCCAGCCTGAATGCAAGCTTGATTCTGCTCAACCTAACTCTATATACCGCACACAATAAAAGCCTGAAGCCACCTACACGTAAAATTAAAACTAGAATTTGATTTCAGAAATGAAAACTGTTTTAAAAAAATTAAAAATAGATAGAAGCATAGCTTCTGTACATTTCAAATCTGAAAATTAAATTCTGTTATTTTAACAGGATAAACTAGCTATAAACTATTACAATCTTTTCCTGGATCTTGGTAGTTACTTATTAGTTTTATACAAATTTGTCATGGTCATATTCCTTTGCACTTGCTCCATATTTTTTATTCCATTCGCTGCTGGTCTGTCCCTGTCCTGCCAGTATAAGAAAGGTATTTTGTCTCCAGCACTGACTTTGTATTCATCACAGCTTTAACAACGTAATAAATGGGAGAGCGATGGAAGCCAGTGTGCATGGCTCCAGAACTATCAGTCCCTGTGTCTGTGTGTTTTATTCAGCCTCGGCTGCTCAGCCCGTGAATGTGTGCACAGGGCAATTCAGCAGGCTGTCTGCTAGACAGTGAATAAAGATTAGACTAAACCCAGAATGCAGAGCAAGCCTTATCTCACCTCCAGCAGTGGAGCGCAGAGAAGAAGCGAGAGACACACAGAGACACAGTGAGAGAAGAGAGGAGAGAAGAGAAGAGAAGAGATGAGAAGAGAGGAGGAGAAGAGAAGAGAAGAGAAGAGAAGAGAAGAGAAGAGAAGAGAAGAGAAGAGATGCGAGGAGAGAAGAGGAGAGGAGAGGAGGAAAAAAGAGAGGAGAGGAGAGAAGAGAAGAGAAGAGAGGAGAGGAGAGGAGAGGAGAGCAGAAGAGATGTGAGGAGAGGAGAGGAGAGGAGAGGAGAGGAGAGGAGAAGGAGTGAGGGAGAAAGACCACAAAGAATTCCAGTGGACTATTGTAGCTGTCACTAATACGATCATCCAGTAGAATACAGAATGAAGTGGGGCTAATGTCTTCAATATATCAGTATAATAGCTTGTGACAAAGTAGTAATGAGTAGAGCAGGTGAAGTAAAGGTGCAGTAATCCAATAACAAACAGACAACAAAGTACGGGTGAAAATGGTTTGTTTTTATTTTGTAATCCAAAGTTCTGTTAACCGAGCCGAAAATAACAAGGAGTTTTGCAATACAGAGCTATATGTATTGCAATGGGAATGAAAACAGGGTTTGCAGGCCTGTAAATAATAAGCACAGTACTAAACACACACATAGGCACACACACACACACGTTCACAATGTGAGTGCTCTTAGTGTTCTTAGTGCATGTGGTGAAGTACAATACCATACGTACTATTTACTGGTGAACAAGTGGTGAAATGTTGTCCGGTTTTTAGTGCTGGCCGTGGGTGGCAGATCCCAGATCATGTTAGACGTCTAGTCTAAGTGAACAAATAACAATGAACAAAGATTAGACAGAGAGAAAAAACAAAAAACAAACAAAACACTCTCGGTTAATACTGTCCTCTAGGTTTCAGCATAACCAAAAATAAGGAACAGATTGCATAACTATGTCCCCTCTTTGTTCTGTTGAGCTTGACCCCTTGATTAACTAGCACGTCCGCTCCTCCAATCCGTGCATGCCACGCTGTTAATCTTCTCGTAAGTTTGCCCCCTTTCTAGATGGCCGACTTCCACCAAACCTTAGGAATAAATTGTTGGGACAACTAGTCCAAGGAACTCTGTTCCCTTTACGCAGCGCCCTTGCAGGTCGGGGGGGGGGAGATCTAACACTAAGAATCATTTGTTCTCTGTCACATAGCTGTTCTGCTGTTATTCAGAATCTCTGAGAGGAGGGCTGAGATGGAATGGCATGGGGGGTGTAGTAAGGGAAAGGGGGTTACAAGATTAGTCTTGCTGATTTGACAGGACTGATAATCAGACAGGTAGACAGATGACCTGTCCCCTGATGTGCTGTAGTAGAAAATCTAGCATGAAGCCACATTGCCTCCTAAAGGACATATATATTACAATTCATCATTTCCAAATGGTGGGCGGGCTGACCTAGTGAGTAGAATTGAGGGACTGGGAGGTAGTGTGGCCTAGTGAGTACAGCTACTGAACAGGGTGGCAGTGGAGGTCATGAAGCTGCAATGTGTTCAAGTGGGTTACTTAAAGTCTTTATTGCTGTTGAGAATTAAATGATAATTTAACAGTCCTGCAGTTAGCAGCAGAAAATTATTCTCCTGGGATGGAAACTATAATAATTATAATGCCATATTTACACACAGCTCCTTTTCAGGTCCTTAGGAGTCTCACAGCCAATCATATACAAACATAACATTCGTGAACAAGAGAAGGCCATTTGGCCTGTCAGTGGGTCTTGAAAATGTTTTGATCACAATGATTCAGCAACAAAAACATGGCTAGGTAACCAATTCCATACCTTCACCACCCTCTGTGTGAAAAATTGCCTTCCACCCAGAGCTACACTTCATTTCCAAAGTTATTGTGCTTGGTTAAGGTTAATCTTGTTAGCTCCATTAAGGATTTTAAAGACTTCAATCAAGTCCTTCCTAATTCTTTTTTGTTTTAGGTTAAATAAATTCAGTATGGTAATCGCAGGTGGAACACGAACAATGCACTAAAGACTGAAGTATGCAAAACAACAATAACATTATTATTATTATTATTATTATTATTATTATTATTATTATTATTATTATTATTATTATTAACAAACAACAACAACAACAACAACAACAACAATAATAATAATAATAATAATAATAATAATAATAATAATAATAATAATAATAATAATAATAATATAACCTGTGTATGGTGTAGTGCAGGTTCACATATATTACGCTGTAGTGTGGACAGGGGGGGGCAGGTATATATACGCTGTGAGTGGACAGCCTACACTCCCCCTGGGCTTCCTTTGTCTAAAGCCCTCTTGAGATAAGGCTATTCTATTCCACCCCTCCAAAAATGAATATCACAAAGCCATTGTGTCTTTTCTTTTTCTTTTAAAAACCTGAAATTACCCCCCCATATTATACTCAGTTACCACTGGAACAATTAAAGGTCCGTTGCTTTCTCATTTCCTGAGCTAGAGAATGAAGTCAGTTCATTCTGCAGCCCTGACAAAAGAAGAGTCACAGCAGAACAAGGCCCCTCTGTATCCAGGCTCCCGACCTATTCACATAGCCTAATTAGCCAGGCCCACTAGGGGCTGCCGTGGTGGGAGAGACCCAGCTCAGTGCAAATCTTACAGTGGAGCTTCAGCAAGTTCTAGGACTGATCCAGAAGTGAATTGGATCAACTTGCTTTAGCTCCATCTCCACAACCCAGCTAAATTTCAGTACACCTGGTCCAGTTCAATGCATTACAGGATTAACTGATGAAACATTAGACAGCAGTGTAGACCTGTAGATCTGTGGATTATTGTGCATGGTATAATTGTGTTAAATGCAGATCATGACCTGTTAAATCAGCGTGTTAATACTTTTGTGATGACACTTAGATTCCTCTGCAACAGGTCAATTTCCCTTTATAGAATAATGCAAACCTCCCCATTGTGCCACACAAAGGGTATCACATGTCTGGTAAGTGGGGTTTCCAAGTCAGAGGTGAAGGGGGTTAGGGTCTGTAAACAAACTCTGCTAGAAAGAAAGAGCTTCAGTGTTCAAAGAGGAGCAGGTCCCAGGTGAGCTCGTAATTAGCATTCCACATTCTGTCATTATTCTGCTCAGAGAAGAAAGCATCTGAGATATAGAATGGTCAAAGAAGGCTATAAACAGCAACTTATATAACCCACCTGCGTGCCTGCCTTAGTGTGCCTGGGAACTCTCTCTCTCTCTCTCTCTCTCTCTCTCTCTCTCTCTCTCTCTCTCTCTCTCTCTCTCCTCTCTCTCTCTCTCTCTCCTCTCTATCTCGAATCCCAGCACGAAATTAGTAGAGCATTTAATCGCGATCTCTAGGTTACAAGAATTTGTGGTCGAGGCAAGTAAAGAAATTCATTATAGCCACTCTGCTGCTTTCCAATTGTTCTTAAACTCTCTTGCTAATCTCTGGTACTGCACTACAGATCTCTGTCAAGCCAATGCAACTCTGTTGAGGGGGAGTTAAAAATATTAAGCCCTGCCTGTCCTGGGTATCTTTCAGCTCTTCTTAACCAGGCCTCTGTAGTGATCTAGGGTTTCTGTGAGGATCAGTAAAACAAACCTTCTCCAGGCCTGACTCTGTCTGCCAAAGCATGTGATGACAGACAACATGTAGAAAGAAGAAGAAGAAGAAGAAGAAGAAGAAGAAGAAGAAGAAGAAGAAGAAGAAGAAGAAGAAGAAGGTAGGAGAACTGATGAGGAGAAACGCAGGATAAGCGTCGCATTTTAAAGGCCTGTGTTTCAAGGTATGCTTTAATGAAGTGATTACAGATCCTATCCAATGCCATCAGCACTGTGCTGACACTCACAGTCAGATGGCTCCGATACAAAGAAGCCTCTTCTACACCAGAATGCATTTAAATTCATTACAGTTACAGGGAGGCCCAGCTCACCCGCTCTCTCGTTTAGTTTCCCTCTCTCCCTGTTCCTGACTGTCTTTTTATTTATTCAGTATTACCATGAGCGTCCTTGGAGGCTGCACTCTAAGTAAGTGAGTGACTGTGTTTCAATGCCTTTTAGAGGCCTATTGTTTAGAAGAGTGGAATTACTTTGTACAGTCCATCCAATGTGATCTTCTTAATGATTATCCAAAGGCTAAGTGCGTGTATGTTGACGTGTGTCTACTATTTTTTATGATCAAGGACTATTTTGAGTCATTACATCCCGTCTTCATGTTGAATGCTGCAAAACCAACTAATTGTAGAATAATAAACCAATGGGGAAAAAAAGCTCAGAGAGAGGCCTGGGCTTCAATAAAATAATTGTAGGGGTGCAATTTGAATGTGCTCCACCTCCATCCATGAAGATAACGGCCAAGGGCGCGGCCAATGAAATCCCCCCCCTCTCTCCTATAACTGCTCTTTAAACTCGTCTTCTTCTAAACCAGATTTACCTCTCCTGAGACTGTATTCTGACTAAAAACAAAAATAACCCACATTGAAATGAGAGCCAGTGACAGAGGTGTGGTGCGTTGTGGCTTGAGGATTGGTTTTGTTGTTTTGCTTTTCTTTTTTTGTGTGTGTTTGGAAATCTTTATACTGTTCTAAGCACAGCAGCATCAAGTGGTGGGAGCTTGAGTGAATAGTGCGTTTTATAGCAGCTCTGCACATTTTATGTATACCCTCTTCATACAATTATACTATAACTATAATATATAATAAATATAATGCATAATGAACATGGCTTTGCTTTTTTCATGTAAAGGAATAATCTGAGCTGTTCTTGGCTTATTTTAAAACAATAACAAGCTATCTAGAATTTAACAGTTCTTTGGAGCAGACACTTTGTGGATCAGCAAGGCATGATCAACTTGTTTCCCAGTTCACTGGGTTCGATCCACTCTGATAGCCCCCTGATCTGAGTCAAATTCTGGGGGTAAGCCCTGGGCTGGTGCAAATCATACAAAGCCCCTTACTGTGCACCACCAGATCCTATCACAGGAGACTGTGTCTGATCAGATGAAAGACAATCTGAAAAGAGAAGAAAATGCCTTTGATTCTTTGACATAAACTCAAATGAAAACAGCAGTTAAAAAGCCTTGAGCTTGAGCGATCCACCGCGCTTCTTTTAACGTCGAATCAATGCAGCCTTGATTGGTATATGAGTGACACAGAAAAGTTCCCTTAATTACTGTCTTCTTCCAGGGAAACTAGAATACTTTGTTTCCTTATCAGTGGCTTTTCAAGAGCACACTGCATTGCGGCCTTTGTCCAAACAGTAAAGAAGAGTAACTTGTCTCTCCTGTCATCAGAGTCACAGCAATTTCACTTGAGACTCATTCCTGGACAGATGGAATTAAATGTGGATGGCCTCTTGCTGTGTGCTTGTATAAGGCAGCTCTCACAATATCCAATGACAGGAATGTTTATTAAGGTTCAGAGGTGAAGGTTGAACCTATTTTTACTTTCAGGCCAACTTTAGAGGGCATCTGTTGAATACTAAGAACCAGAGAGTAATTGACAATAGACATATTTCCAGAAACTTCCAATGAACTTCCAATTCATATTTTCTTTTTTTTTTTTGCTTTTAGGTAGGGTCACCTTTGAGCACTTTTACCATGGAGTTCAACATTTTATACAGGCATTGCTATGGGATCTCCCAACCCCCTGGTTAGAATATCTTTACTCTTTTTAGGGTCGCTCTCAATCCATTTATACAGCAGCAGGGAACTGAAGGCAGACACTGAATTTGTTTAAATCATACAGAGTACATATATTGCAGTGCCTTAGTTTTGTGGTGGCTTGGCGCCATATGCTCCCTGCCTTTGTAGCGTTATTGAACACCAGTGTCAGGAAGAATGATCACAGCACCATCCCAGAGCCATCCAGGAGCCATCCCAGCTCAAAGGAGAATCTCTGCTGGCCTGCCTTCTCTCCAGCCTTTTGAAATGGTCTCTGGGAATGTGGGGGAGCGCTTCTATTTTATAGCAATGTGCAGCTGGCACTGTGCACTAGAGCACTAAAAGGTTTAGTAGAATGTATGCCTGCAGGTAGGGCTATATAAATCAAGGTGATAGAATTATAAGCATGCAGGGACTGGTTATTTTATATCAGTGCGAGGGTGGAGAGTCTGAGAATGAAAGGTACTGAGTATTGGATAACATGCCTTGTGTTATATTATGTAAGTCAGTGTATAAAGTTTGAATGGATTCTGTTGGAGGGGCGGTGATGTTTTGTCAGTGTGTTCCTCTCACTCCTTAATTAATTTCAGCTTACATGACATCAGCACAACATGGAAACAAACATAGTGTCTGAGACAATGAGCCACTGCGTGACTGCGCTGAATGGACCGAATGAATTCGGTTTTTGGAGCAAAGCTTTGGCACCATGTGCCGAATATATAATGTTTCCTGAGACCACACAGTGAAGTAAAGCGAAGTCGCACGCAAGGTCCAAATCTATGTTACATGGCAAACTAACAGAGAAAATTAAGTCTTTTGTACTTTACCAGAATTTTTACATGAGCATTGATTGATCAGCATTGATGATGCAAAAAAACAACCGAGGACACGACCATGGCTAGTTACGACCATGGACACTGAGTGCGTAGCAAAGACATATTTTGCATTAATCAGCGGTTGAATTCTCTCTGTGAACTACTGGTAATCTGGGTCAGTATGTGTTTGAGATTTCCTTTCTCACTAATATACAATTGTCTGAATCTTCCCTCACATACAGGGTTTACACACAATAAGAACCTTGAACATCCAATTTCAAGCTGTGCTTCTGTGTGATGTTTCTATCACACTCCATTCTAATGGGAAGTGGGGAACAAAATCTTGAATAGACTGGTGGGTTCAGAGGCACTTGAAAACTATGTGGCAATATCACTGCAGGGCTCTTGTGTCTCGTTGTCACACCGAAACACTCAAAACATTACTTTAGTCCTTTTCCAAATCGCCAGCACCATTTAATCAAAATTTTAGTACAGTATGTCACTTGGGATTCACTTCATTATTATTTATTTCATGCATTCGTTTTCAAATGTTTCCATTATAATTTGACCTGTTAACCAAAACTCAGCTTGGCTAATGTAATTGTTTGCAACCTTAAGGTCCTTGAACCCCAAACACCCTCTATATTAGTATTAGCTGATACAGCAAATATGTAAATAAATATATTTCTTGGTGCATCCGCCATGCCAATTATAGATGTTGACATTTATTCTATATCATGTCTGTGGAGATTTATTAAATTAGACAGGAGGCAGAGATCTTTAACATGAAAAAGAAAAGAAAATTTATGTACTGTAAGCAGATTCTAGCTTATCATTCAGTTGTATTCTCAAGACATGCCTGAATATGATAATCATAGCCACTGCATAGTCAGGTGTAAGAGTCGAGTCGGAGGAATGTTAATGAGGGAGATTAGGATCCCAGATCTGTCAGTCTCCCACTTTCACAGACTGCCAGCAACACTAACACTCCTCTCCACATCACAGAACCATACTCACCTCCTCTCCACAACACAGAACCATACTCACCTCCTCTCCACAACACAGAACCATACTCACCTCCTCTCCACATCACAGAACCATACTCACCTCCTCTCCACATCACAGAACCATACTCACCTCCTCTCCACATCACAGAACCATACTCACCTCCTCTCCACATCACAGAACCATACTCACCTCCTCTCCACATCACAGAACCATACTCACCTCCTCTCCACATCACAGAACCATACTCACCTCCTCTCCACATCACAGAACCATACTCACCTCCTCTCCACATCACAGAACCATACTCACCTCCTCTCCACATCACAGAACCATACTCACCTCCTCTCCACATCACAGAACCATACTCACCTCCTCTCCACATCACAGAACCATACTCACCTCCTCTCCACATCACAGAACCATACTCACCTCCTCTCCACATCACAGAACCATACTCACCTCCTCTCCACATCACAGAACCATACTCACCTCCTCTCCACATCACAGAACCATACTCACCTCCTCTCCACATCACAGAATCATACTCACCTCCTCTCCACATCACAGAACCATACTCACCTCCTCTCCACATCACAGAACCATACTCACCTCCTCTCCACATCACAGAACCATACTCACCTCCTCTCCACATCACAGAACCATACTCACCTCCTCTCCACATCACAGAACCATACTCACCTCCTCTCCACATCACAGAACCATACTCACCTCCTCTCCACATCACAGAACCATACTCACCTCCTCTCCACATCACAGAACCATACTCACCTCCTCTCCACATCACAGAACCATACTCACCTCCTCTCCACATCACAGAACCATACTCACCTCCTCTCCACATCACAGAACCATACTCACCTCCTCTCCACATCACAGAACCATACTCACCTCCTCTCCACATCACAGAACCATACTCACCTCCTCTCCACATCACAGAACCATACTCACCTCCTCTCCACATCACAGAACCATACTCACCTCCTCTCCACATCACAGAACCATACTCACCTCCTCTCCACATCACAGAACCATACTCACCTCCTCTCCACATCACAGAACCATACTCACCTCCTCTCCACATCACAGAATCATACTCACCTCCTCTCCACATCACAGAATCATACTCACCTCCTCTCCACATCACAGAACCATACTCACCTCCTCTCCACATCACAGAACCATACTCACCTCCTCTCCACATCACAGAACCATACTCACCTCCTCTCCACATCACAGAACCATACTCACCTCCTCTCCACATCACAGAACCATACTCACCTCCTCTCCACATCACAGAACCATACTCACCTCCTCTCCACATCACAGAACCATACTCACCTCCTCTCCACATCACAGAACCATACTCACCTCCTCTCCACATCACAGAACCATACTCACCTCCTCTCCACATCACAGAACCATACTCACCTCCTCTCCACATCACAGAACCATACTCACCTCCTCTCCACATCACAGAACCATACTCACCTCCTCTCCACATCACAGAACCATACTCACCTCCTCTCCACATCACAGAACCATACTCACCTCCTCTCCACATCACAGAACCATACTCACCTCCTCTCCACATCACAGAACCATACTCACCTCCTCTCCACATCACAGAACCATACTCACCTCCTCTCCACATCACAGAACCATACTCACCTCCTCTCCACAACACAGAACCATACTCACCTCCTCTCCACATCACAGAACCATACTCACCTCCTCTCCACATCACAGAACCATACTCACCTCCTCTCCACATCACAGAACCATACTCACCTCCTCTCCACATCACAGAACCATACTCACCTCCTCTCCACATCACAGAACCATACTCACCTCCTCTCCACATCACAGAACCATACTCACCTCCTCTCCACATCACAGAACCATACTCACCTCCTCTCCACATCACAGAACCTATACACACATATACACACAGCTACACTAAAAGTCCTCTGAGCATCACAGAAACACACTCACCTTCTAGTTTTTACATACTCATATTGTTATACACTGCGGTATATTTTACATTTCTATCTGCTGTGAAAGAGAAAGCAGTTCGATTAGAAACAGGTTTTCAAGAAAAAAAAACAACAAAAAGGCAAAAAACGAGGCATTCCCAAAAGCCATTTCCTGATGAAAGCTGGGCGTTTGATGTCCGTTACGGAGTTTATTAATGGTTTGCATTTTCTGTCCTTCCAATCTTCTCCGTGGATCCCAGGCAGCGGGGTGAGGGTCGTGCTGGAGTGTTTGCTCAGGAGTCCGCCCAGGGGGAGAGGGTTGTTTAAACAGTGCTCTGCCCCCTGGCCCGCTCTTCCTGCCCCGGGTTTAGAGCACAACTCGGAGGAAACTTTGCTGTGTTTCTTTATTTTTCAGTTGATATCAGAGACAGGATTGGGGGGATCAGGAAGCCTGTATTGTGACAGAGATGTGATCCCTGCACTGGCAGGCTCTGGCAATAGCATCATGACTATTGAGTGGAGGAGATATTTCATATTTGTTGACTGTGAAGGAGCAGTCAAGGAGAGGAGGGGGGGGGGGGCAGGTGTCAATCACCACAGCTAGACCCACGTTCTGTGATCATGTGTGTGAAAAGTGTTTTCAGTGCTCATACTGTAAGTGTGCTGGACAGCTGGTTATGGACTGTTCAGATGAGTGTTCATTATGAGACAGTGCTGGAGAGCTGGGAATGAACCAGCTTTTAAGGTCTGATTTTCCAAACTTAAATGCAAAGTAAATGTACTTACTTTTTACATACTTCAGAGGTATAAATCTGTGTTAAAATGTTGTGTTTTGCTCAGTAATTAAGCCAATTTTTTTCAGTTCCTCAGATCTATTACCCAAGATGTACTCAGCATTTGAAAACCAGGCCCTTAGAGCGTGTCTGAATAAGAACAATGAAGAAAAGGATGTGTGAAGATACAGAATGTGTGGCTGATGACTATTCCCTTTAAGATGGGATTTTCATGTAGCATGAAGCACCATTGGTGTCCACATTTTAGAAGTGCAAGGGTTTTAAAAGAGCAGTGAAGTGGGAGTTCTCAGCTGCAGTGGCCGAGTGTCTGTCTGACTCACAGCATTGCTGTTGGCTCCTGTGGTGCTGGAGCTAAGCTCAGAGCTGGGGGAGAAGGTCACAGAGCTGACAGATGAGAACCATAGTGTTTTGAATGGATGCCACCTTCATAGATACTATGCTTGCCAATTATAAAAAAAAAATCTGATAATTACTCACGTCAGCTGGAAAACACTGCATTGGCGGGAGATACAGGGTGTCACATAACAACCATCATCACCATCATCATCATCATCATCATCATATATGCAAAGTGCAACGACTACAGCAACGGGATTCGACCCACGTTGCATGACTCACCTTGCACTACAAGCACAGAGTGGTGGAGGAATAGTATTTGCAGCTGGGGCAACTTCACAGGGGTCCGCACACTCAGAGGGCCCTAGGCAGATCCGAAAAACTTAACAATGATAATATCCTTCACATTCATATTTGAGGATGTTACCTTCATATTCATATCATTGCAGCTACCTGTGCAGCTGATTCAGTTGTTATTGTCCCTGGTTTCATCAGGTACTGCTACATTTTTTAAATAGCTGAATTAAAATGAGCTTCCTAACCTTTCCTTTTCTTACACTCGTAATTATTTTTGCATGGAGGCTGGTATGAGGCACTGTTTCATGTTTTCAGTCAGGACAATCTTGCCTTAAATAACCAGCTTTATTATATTACAAAATCTTACAGATGAGCGTCGTATACTCCCCCCCCCCCCCTCAGGATAGAGACTGGGGGAGAGGTGATGGTAGTTTGGGTGGTTGGGGAGGTTGTAATTTGAAAGCACGGCTAGACTGAGTTTGCAAAATATATATATATATATATACACACCTTATAGGTTAATAAGAACTTACTGGTAGTAGGCTTGAAGATTAAGCAATGAATATAGCAGGCAACTTGTACTGTAGATTTCCTGCCTGAAACCTCACAAGCTTTCTATCATTGGTATCTCTTTTTCGAACTCCTTGACCACTTGTACTTTAGCCTAGGGGTCTCTCAGTATTGCAAAACAGTTTCCTGCTGACTTCAGGGAAGGTTTTGGGGTACTGCTGTTGAGCAGTCTTTTGCAGTTATATTCTGTGTGCAGCACAATTCATCCTGTAGTTTAGGGGGGAGCTGATAAACAAAATAAACAAAAACAAATTAACATGCCTGTATTTCTGACTGGAAAAAAAAAAGATGGTCTGCGTGAGAAAATGTCTGTGATTTGCTGTGGAATCCTGGAGGGACTGGTGATTAAACTTGTTAGCTTGTGATTAAAAAGAGTGTAGCATTAGAAGTAAAGATGCATGTCATTGAAGTAGGTGAGTAGAAAGCTGCATACTAACATTTTGAGTGTATAGTTATATAGCATGTCTAATGTGTTTTAAAAATATTACATAAAGGTCGGGGCTCACACTAAGGTCCAGCACAGGAACCCATCTTTCTGTTCCTCTGGTACTGCTTCCACATGCACTACTGTCCCTGTATTGTCGCTTTCTGTGCCATATCAAATTTATCACAGTACATATATATATATATTCTTTCCCATTCCTATGTGGGCTGTACAATGCTTTACCATGCTGTCACCATGCTTTTTTGCTTTATTACACTTTACTGTGCTTTCACTATGGGAAACTTTTTCAAGTGGTACCTGCCCTTTAGACAGACAGATAGCCAGAGGGTGTCCTTATTGTAAACCTATCATTGTCACAGGCAATAAACTGTTCCCTCTGTCTTATTGACAGACAGACCGATACAGACAGGCAGAGGGCTTCACTGAGCTCATCTTTGCTACTGCCTTGTGCAATGAGACCATTGTAGACAGTGGGCTTTATTCTCCTGCCCTGTCAATCAACCTCCTCCCAGTAAAATCATAAACAGTAAAATCAACCTCAAAACATGTTGCTTTTCTTTCTGATAACAGGATGAAGAGAGAGAGAGAGAGAGAGAGAGAGAGAGAGAGAGAGAGAGAGAGAGAGAGAGAGAGAGAGAGAGAGAGACAGAGAGAGAGAGAGAGAGAGAGAGAGAGAGAGAGAGAGAGAGAGAGAGAGAGAGAGAGAGAGAGAGAGAGAGAGAGAGAGAGAGAGAGAGAGAGAGAGAGAGAGAGAGAGAGAGAGAGAGAGAGAGAGAGAGAGAGAGAGAGAGAGAGAGAGAGAGAGAGAGATAGAGAGAGAGAAAGAGAGGCACACTAAGGCAGGCACGCAGGTGGGTTATATAAGTTGCTGTTTATAGCCTTCTTTGTCATGCGTGCTGAGATCTATTGTCTCTCTAATTTTGTCTCCCTGTGTTAAACACATTCCCCCTGAAAACATTTCGAACACAACAGAAGAAAAAAAGGCACAGGTTCTTGGTAAAGGCAAAAACTTGTTAGCTTTGTAAAGGTGCTTATAATTACATGTGACAGCTACCTGTCCACCTGAGTTTTCCCAATGCCTCAATATCTTGAATGGGATGAATCCAGGTACCTCTGAATCAGTGTCACCTTGACTCTCTGAGGGTGGAGTGCTGAGATCACACCACTAAAAGCAGGTCTTCTTCAGCTGCTGAATCAATAATAGCATCCATTTTTTTCCATTTGTAATGTATTCATCTTGCATCTGTTTTTAGCTAATCTTTTCACATAGAAGGACTCATTTGCAAAATAAATGTTTGTATCTTATATTATGTTTGCAAGCTAATATATTTGTTACGTATTAATTACATGCATTTCTAAAGTCAAAAACAAAACAACTGATTTCAAATCAATAAAAAAAAACATGGTCATTGAATTAATGCTTTTTTAATCTAAATACCTTTGACATAGATTATTGTTGTCCTAATTCTGTCTAATAATTTTTGGATTTCTTGTGTAAAATGTTTTATTGGATTTAATTAGCTTTGAATTCTTATGTTTTTTTAGATTCTTATTAAAACTTGAAGTCTTTTTGAACTGCTCAGTTACTGATTAAACATTTATAGAAACTTGAAGACACTGAAGAGGCCTTTTGAAACCAAAGACATTTCTGTAGACTAGATTTCATCAGCACCAGCAACAGCGCTCTTAATAAACACTGTTTCATTTACTAGCATGAGGAGCATTAGCGTTAATATTTGAATTTGCAAATTTGTAACATGTTTAAAATGTTGTGTTACAGCTTCCAGTTAAAGGACACATCAAACATTTGCTTTAATTTATTTCTACTTTCATGTTTTTCCCAATTTGAAATGCCCAAAACTCGAATGTTGCTCACGCTGCAAACCACTTTTCAGGCACTGTTGATCCACAGGGCAGCCAACGTTCCTGCTGTCAAGCCACCTGCCTTTTCTTACCTGCAGAACATGAGTGACAGATTAGCAAGTTACCTGACCCAGGAGGCACCGAGTCAGTGTAACGGGCAGTGTTGCGTGATACTAGAGGAGGTTAAAAGCTCTAAAACCACCAATGCAGATGAGCCCAGCTATTTTGCATTGTGGTTAAGATGCTGGCTTGAGGTGCGCTGGATCGCCAGTTTGTACCCAGCCTCCACTTTGTTACTTTGTTCTGGACTTGCGGGAGCCTGACCAATGGTGTCCCTTGAAGTGTGATGAGTAGAAGTAGCCCTTGCCGACTTCCTCCCTAACCCTGTGGGATTCAAATAGATCGCATGTACTCGGTGAGCCACCAGGGACCCCACATCATGCAATAATTGCGCATACTGTGAGTCCATGCTGAGCTGCAACGGTGAGTGACTGAACGGGAGCCCTAAATATCCTGGCACCCCTCTCTCTGCTAACCAGCTGTGCAATGCCTCCCGATGCTAATGAAACAGCTGCAGATTAGAATACAGCTTATAATAAATGAAGTACCATACTTGGTTCAAGGACGCATACCCTTGGTGCTGTTGCATTTTTTTTTATAGCAATTAAAAATGAGTAAAGATACAGGTAGTAAAACAAAACAGCTACAAAACCCACTGGTCCCTCACGCTCAAACCAGAGCAAGATTTATGACAGAGTTTCTTGTCTGTTCTGCACAGCTGTGAGATTCCAGACAGATGTGTAAGGTGCATATTCTAGGAATTAGGTCACTAGTGCAATGACAATTACAATTCCTAAAGAAACCACTTCAGACTACTTAAGCACCTAAATGAAATGCCTGAGTTGTTTATATTTCTGGTTTGTTAACATTATGGGGTGTATTATCCTTTGAGAATCTTGAGAGAAAGAGAGAAAGAGAGAGAGAGAGAGAGAGAGAGAGAGAGAGAGAGAGAGAGAGAGAGAGAGAGAGAGAGAGAGAGAGAGAGAGAGAGAGAGAGAGAGAGGAGAAGATTGATAAGAAGTAAATGTAGAAATGCTATAGACTCTGAATGAAAGTACATAATAATAATAATTAAGAAGAAGAAGAAGAAGAAGAAGAAGAAGAAGAAGAAGAAGAAGAAGAAGAAGAAGAAGAAGAAGAAGAAGAAGAAGAAGTTCTACCTGGAGGCCAGTGAATTTGGAAAGGTAACAGGGTCTAAATTGAAAAGTATGGTTCACTGAATCATGCATGGTACTCCATTAATTATAAATGTGGAATTCTAATCTGCAGCTGTTTCAGAGATATGGGGGGGGGGGGGGGGGGGGGGTGGACGGACGACACACACGACTATCCCATTCTGACAGCTCCTCAGTACTCTAAATGTGGCTTCATAGCCTCCCCCATCTCCTGTCATCTCTTGTTAGTCCCCGCTTGACTGAGTCGTTGACAGCTGCTATGCACACCTCACAGAGCAGTCTGGGTCCCAGTATTCCTGGCTGTTTGAGAGTCAGTATTTCGCAGCTCGACAGGTGAGGATCTAACACAGTCAGTCAGCTTGTCTACCTGGACACTGCTGTAATTCTCCTGCAGTTAGTATGCCTTTTCTTTTTGCTTGTTTCTTTTTGTATTCTTATCTGACGTGCATTAAACAGGCACTGTAGTTGCACACTGTTGCTCGTTAAGTTTCAAAGCAACGAGTTGTAAAAGCAATATTAGTTCAATATGGACTGGAATTGAGAAGCCCTCTGAGCGCTCACAGGATCAGATTTGCCACTCAGAGACTATTGCATTTGAGGGAGTATAAAGTGTAGCTAACTAGCTTCAGATTTTGTTGCTGGAGGCTAGATGGGTGATTCTTTGGTTCTCGCATTCAATTAATCAAACAATAGAATAACTAGATTAAAATAAAAAGTGTTCGAGATGATAGCCTCCCCGAATAACTTTAAGAAAGAAGCCACCATTAGAATTATACCATCACCTGCATAACAAAATGGCAAGCTTAGCATCATATGGAATCTAACAGTGGAGCAACATGAATAATCCCTCACCTTATTCTCTCTATTAATTAAGTCTAACTGGAGGAGAATTAACAAGAAGCTAGTGCTCAGGAAACAGCTGCTGAAAGCTGCTTTGATGTTCCTAGCCCAGGTGCCTTCCCCTGGAGAGGGAGCAGGAGGGGGGTGGAAGGGGTATACGAAATGTATCCCCAGTGTTACCCTGCAG